>NC_140963.1:98503180-98504916 GCF_056783735.1 Eptatretus burgeri
ATTCTGCCTATCATGCCTGCGTTGTTCCTGTTCCCATTCGTTAAGAACAATATTAAAAGTAAATAATGACATAACAATGTTAAATTCACAATCTCTTCCCCCTTTCTTTCCATTCTTAACATTCCTGTTCCGTTCATTAAGAACAATGTCAAAAGTCAGTAAAAACCCGTTTAAAAATCACAATATTGCGAGATTCCGTCATCTCACAATTCTTCAGTAAAATTGCGGTGAAGAAAGCTAAATGATAAAAAAAAGAACAGATGAGGTCATTCGTGATGGAAAAAATAACATACTGTTCAACCGGAACTCCTCTGGCAAAGACCTTAATAATGATATTGGTTTTATAGTCCCTAATCGAGTAGCTTAAGAGAAAACTGTTGGGTAGACAGAGATAAATATATACCATCAGAGATGGGGAATCCCCCGCTATTGAAAAATAATTGAAATCAGATGAGCGGTTTTCCATTTGTTACAAAAAAACATTTTTTTCAAGATGGCCGCCCCAGTCGGCCATCTTGGATCCGGCCACGCCCAAAATCAATGGGGTTCTTCCTTTTCAGGTGGTACATGTGTGACTCAAATTTCATATCAATATGGCGAAAAAACATTTTTTTCAAGATAGCCGCCCCAGTCGGCCATCTTGGATCCGGCTCCGCCCAAAATCAATAGGGTTCTTCCTTTTCAGGTGGTACATGTATGACCCAAATTTCAAATTGACATAGAGAACAGTTTATGAGTTATCGCACTCACAGCTATAAATGTTGATGCCCAGCTAGCCAGCCGGACGGACGGACCACCCCAGTCAGCCATCTTGGATCCGGCCACGCCCAAAATCAATAGGGTTCTTCCTTTTCAGGTGGTACATGTGTGACCCAAATTTCAAATCGATATGGCGAAAAAACATTTCTTTCAAGATAGCCGCCCCAGTCGGCCATCTTGGATCCGGCCACGCCCAAAATCAATAGGGTTCTTCCTTTTCAGGTGGTACATGTGTGACCCAAATTTCAAATCGATATGGCGAACAGTTTATGAGTTATCGCACTCACAGCTATAAATGTTGACGCCCAGCCAGCCAGACGGACGGACGGACGACCCAGGTGACAACAATATCCCCCTTCCGCCACGCGGCTGGGGGGATAAAAACTAGAATGGCACTCAGTTGCGTGCATGCCTCTGTCTGGCTGAACAGTTTATGTTTTGTATCTCACTGATAGGCTGGATCTGCATCCGTACCTTAACGAAAATCTAATCAGCTTGTTCCTGTCACCGAACCAACTCATCCACCACGTTGTGTCAAAATCCATCCACAACTTTTTGAAACATCATGCGATGCATCGTTTTTGGCTCCATTTCTCAATGGTGAAGAATCATTAAAAAAAAAAATTTAAAAATTTTTTTTTTTTAATCGTATCATGATCCGTATTCAGATCTTCACCAAAATCGAATAAATGATTCCTTGTCACGCACCCAACATGTCCACCGACTTTAATTTGAATCTGTCAACCTTTTGAGATATCCTGCTCACAGGCAAGCAGACAGGGCAAAAAGGGGTGAAAACATAACCTCCATCCACCTTTGGTGGTGGAGGTAATAAAAAAATAAGTGTATTATTATATAGGATTTAATAAAAAAAAAATAAGCAATTATTGTTTATAAGTCAATAGAACGAAATAAATAATTTGATAATAAGTATGTAATAAATATGTGGACTTTATTGTATAAGCCCTTTAGGACCT
>NC_140963.1:98505416-98554416 GCF_056783735.1 Eptatretus burgeri
GAGATTAGTGACGCGGGTCGCGAGATTCGTGACGCGGGTCACGAGATTCGTGAAGCGGGTCGCGAGATTAGTGACGCGGGTCGCGAGATTAGTGACGCGAGTCGCGAGATTCGTGACGCGAGTCGCGAGATTCGTGACGCGAGTCGCGAGATTCGTGACGCGAGTCGCGAGATTAGTGACGCGGGTCGCGAGATTAGTGACGCGAGTCGCGAGATTCGTGACGCGAGTCGCGAGATTCGTGACGCGAGTCGCGAGATTAGTGACGCGAGTCGCGAGATTAGTGTCGCGGGTCGCGAGATTCGTGACGCGGGTCGCGAGATTCGTGACGCGAGTCGCGAGATTAGTGTCGCGGGTCGCGAGATTAGTGACGCGGGTCGCGAGATTAGTGACGCGGGTCGCGAGATTAGTGACGCGGGTCGCGAGATTAGTGTCGCGAGTCGCGAGATTAGTGTCGCGGGTCGCGAGATTAGTGACGCGGGTCGCGAGATTCGTGACGCGGGTCACGAGATTCGTGAAGCGGGTCGCGAGATTAGTGACGCGGGTCGCGAGATTAGTGACGCGGGTCGCGAGATTAGTGACGCGGGTCGCGAGATTAGTGTCGCGAGTTGCGAGATTAGTGTCGCGAGTCGCGAGATTAGTGACGCGGGTCGCGAGATTAGTGGCGCGGGTCGCGAGATTAGTGACGCGGGTCGTGAGGGATGAATCACAGAGCACGAGCTCGCAGCAGGAGAAAAAGACGTGGATGATGGATATACGAAAATGGCTCAGAAAAGGAAAAAATGCAACCGACGAAAATGAAGATGATGAAAGACATGTTGTGGGAGGAGTTGGAGGAGGAGGAAAAGACGATCATGTCGATGAAATACCGACAGAAGCTGGCCAACCTGGCCAAGCCAGCAACCTCAGCCCTGCGGCTGGAGCCCCAGCGCAGACAGCCGAGTTTCCACGCTCGGCGGCGGCCTCGGGGTCGGGTGTGACTGTCAAGCCGCTTCCCGATGATGTTGGAAGTGAGAGACCGAATCGAATTGTTCTCCATCAGTACCCTGGCCATCTGTTGCAGAACAAGAGTCGCTCGTTTGTGTCCTCGTGGTACCAGACTAATGAATGGCTGGAATACAGTGTGCAGATAGACGCAGCATTCTGCTATCCATGTAGGAAGTTTAACACTGCACGCGGCACAGTGGACTCTACTTTCACAGTGCGAGGCTCCCGGAATTGGAAACATGCCGTTGAGAAAGGCAGGGGGTTTCACAAACACGCAACTTCAAAGGAGCATTTAACTTGTGTTTTGAGGTGGAAGGAGAATGAGAGGCGCATCGATTGTGGTGAGGAGATTTCCACACTCCTCAAAGCTGACCAGCTAAATAGAAACCGGTACTATGTGAGTAGGGTAAGAATACTGATTCTGGCTCACTTTTCCCCATGTAAATGAATGGGGGATTTTCAGCGATTCATATTTTTTTCCCTAAAAATAAATCCCCTTTTTATCCCAAGGTATATTTATTTGTCTCCCCTTTTAACTTGGAGGTTGAACCTCATTGAATTGAACACCTGGGGGTTGAACAGCTCACTCATTGAACCGATAAAGATTTGTTCATTCTCAAATTCCTTCAATAGTTTAATTTTCTTTGCACAATAATCCCCATCTAAAATATTGATAAACAAAACATTTGAATCTTTATATTTTTTAAGATACCCCATTTGTGCCATTACGAAATGATAAACTTCTCTTAATGCTCTTGTTTGACCACCTCCTGAGCCACAGGTTATTTTTTGTTAAGCCCCGCCCACTTTTCTTTAAGCCCCGCCCACTTTTGTTAAGCCCCGCCCACTTCCCACAAGGTATTCAATAAGCCCCGCCCACTTTTCCTTAAGCCCCGCCCACTTTTGCTAAGCCCCGCCCACTTTTGCTAAGCTCCGCCCACTTTTCATAAGGTATTTTTTCTACGCCACGCCCACTTTTCCTAAGCCCCGCCCACTTTTGCTAAGCTCCGCCCACTTTTCATAGGGTATTTTTTTCTAAGCCACGCCCACTTTTCCTAAGCCCCGCCCACTTTTGCTAAGCTCCGCCCACTTTTCATAAGGTATTTTTTCTAAGCCACGCCCACTTTTCCTAAGCTCCGCCTACTTTTGCTAAGCCCCGCCCACTCTTACATCATTTCCAGTTCATCTCTGACTCACAAAGAAATCACTAGAAAATTACAGGATGTTATGGTTTTGAAAAATTTCCCAATGAAGGCTTGCCTCGGCTTGCCCAGGGAATTTCCAAAGGAAACCACACCCACCAGTCTTTCTCTATAAAAGCTTCAAACCCAGGCTCCATTTTAAACATTTGTTTTTGCTGGCAATGGTGTTCTGTGTGCTTGTCTCGAACTGTCTGTCTTCTATGGAACTAAACCTTCAAGTTGATGAACTGGATTCAAACCTCTTATCTATTGAGGTAAGATTTTTTATTTTCCTATTTTCAAACTTTGATTGAAGCATACTCATTTAATAATTAAATAACTTAATTAATACATTATTATTTTCTCTCACAGGAAATTGTGTCTGAAATACGAAATGAAAATACTGCTTTTGCTACAACTTGGGGGAAATTGTTGGCTTGGTTGAAGACCTTGAGTGGGATGACTTTGGTGTTCCTTGGAACTCTCTGTCTTCTATGGAACTAAACCTTCAAGTTGATGAACTGGATTCAAACCTCTTATCTATTGAGGTAAGATTTTTTATTTTCCTATTTTCAAACTTTGATTGAAGCATACTCATTTAATAATTAAATAACTTAATTAATACATTATTATTTTCTCTCACAGGAAATTGTGTCTGAAATACGAAATGAAAATACTGCTTTTGCTACAACTTGGGGCGAAATTGTTGGCTTGGTTGAAGACCTTATGAGCGACCAAGACCCACAGAACGAGTTCGTCCTTGATGACCCAACCAAAGAGTTATACCTTGGAGACCAACAAAATCCTGAAAAAGAGTTTTACAGCAATAGTACTCATTGTGAGTTATCAAGACAATACCCACTGAATAAGTTATACCTTGATGAGCCAGAATACAAGTTTTACCTTGGAGACTCACAAATTTTGAAAAAATCAGTAAATGAGTTCTGCCTTGATGGTTTAAATAACTACCTTGGAGACTCAGGAAAAGGGTTCTGCCAAGATGGTTCTAAATATGGGGCCTACCTTGGAGACTCACAAATTTTGAAAATTTCAGTAAATGAGTTCTGCCTTGATGGTTTAAATAACTACCTTGGAGACTCAGGAAAAGGGTTCTGCCAAGATGGTTCTAAATATGGGGCCTACCTTGGAGACTCACAAATTTTGAAAAAATCAGTAAATGAGTTCTGCCTTGATGGTTTAAATAACTACCTTGGAGACTCAGGAAAAGGGTTCTGCCAAGATGGTTCTAAATATGGGGCCGACCTTGGAGACTCACAAATTTTGAAAAAATCAGTAAATGAGTTCTGCCTTGATGGTTTAAATA
Source organism: Eptatretus burgeri (assembly GCF_056783735.1). NCBI lineage: Eukaryota > Metazoa > Chordata > Myxini > Myxiniformes > Myxinidae > Eptatretus > Eptatretus burgeri. Next base: position 98,508,906 of record NC_140963.1, read on the forward strand.
ACTACCTTGGAGACTCAGGAAAAGGGTTCTGCCAAGATGGTTCTAAATATGGGGCCTACCTTGGAGACTCACAAATTTTGAAAAAATCAGAAAATGAGTTATCCTTAAGAGACTTTGTAAGTTGGTTTTACTTTGAATACTTGAAATGTGGGTTCTGGATTGATAACTCACAATGTGATACATATCTTGGAAACTCAACGGGAATGTGGTTATACCTTGAAGACTTGGAAAGTTGGGTTTATGTTGGACACTTGAAACTTTTTTGGGGGCTTTTATTTATTTATTTATTTATTTATTATTATTATTATTTTATTTATTTATATTTTGGAGACTTTTGGAGTTGCTATCACTCTTTGGGATCTAAACCTATCGATGTAGTTCTTTGTCGGATGGTGCTTGATGGGAGCAAGATCAAGAAAGTTCTGGGAAGAAAGTGCAGGCTTACTCCCCCTTTTTACGTCATCAAACCTGAAAGCCTTAAAAGACAGAATTGGAAGAAGAGAAAAAAACAAAAAATATACATTGTTCGTTCTGGGAAGAAAGTGCAGGCTTACTCCCCCTTTCTACGTCATCAAACCTGAAAGCCTTAAAAGACAGAATTGGAAGAAGAAGAAAAAACGTAAAAAATATATATATATATAGGTGGAAATCTCATTTTGAAAAAGACATTGTGTTGGGCGAGGATTGAGTTGGGGTTGAGATTTTGAATGTGAGGGTTGGGGTTGAGATTTTGAATGTGAGGGTTGGGACACACACATACACATCAACAAACAAAAGTTAAGCCTTGACTATTCAGTTGAGGATTCTGTGTTTGGGGTTCACAGATCTAAGAACGTCCCCCTTGACACACATTATATACTGTTATACACCTCGGACTTGGCCCTCGAGTGTCCACAACGGTGTATAGTAGGAGGGAGTGAAGCGCCAACCTATTGCTCCCATTGCACACACACACACACACACAAACAAAAGTTAAGCCTTGACTATTCAGTTGAGGATTCTGTGTTTGGGGTTCACAGATGTAAGAACGTCCACCCCTTGACACACATTATATACTGTTATACACCTCGGACTTGGCCCTCGAGTGTCCACAAAGGTGTATTATCTGCTTAGTTTTGTCTTTTGTAATTCCTGTGAATAAAATGAACCTAAAATCTCTTCCCCTTCCAAATCATATATTTTATAAGTCCAAGGAACTGTATCTATTACATCAACAATTTTAAAAAGTTCTTTCGTCCATCGTTCAGTAAAACCCTTTTCAAAATGAGATTTCCACCTATATATTCTTACGATATCACCAACTTTGAACTTAGGTTTTCTGACATTAATCTCTTTTTCATATTTTAATTTTGTAAATGTTTCTGATGGCTTCATATTCGTTGACGTGTGAATCGTGTCATTATACTTATCCACAATATCCTGAATAAAAGATAACCATTGTTGTGAACCGAGTTGTGTGAATTTTTTATATAGTCTCTCTTTTAAGGTACGATTAAAACGTTCAACAACAACTGCCTTCCCTTCATTAAAGGTACTGTATAATGTAATACTGTTATTTTTTAGAAAATTCATAAATGTCTTGTTATAAAACTCTCTACCCTCATCAGTCCACAATTTCTTAGGTTTTCTCTTACTTTTATTAAATATCTGTTGAAAAGCTAACATAAGAGTATTACCTGTTTTGTTTTTTAAAGGGACAACCCACGCATATCTACTCCTCAAATCAATAACGGTTAAAGCATACTTGTACCCCTTATCATTATTGAGTTCAATCAAATCAGCAGACCAGATATAATCAACTTCCTTGGAATAAACTTTCCTTCTCTGAAACTTTGTGAATATTGGTTTATGTAATTCATCAGCTAATTGCTCTTCAGTCTTAATGGCATCATTAGAGCCTATAAGTTTTTTGAATTTCCAAGTCCAAGTTTCAATTTAGCACTAATCATCTTCTTCACGATGAACCTATCAACTTTTTCTCTCAAGGTTGGATTTTGTATCAGAGACAAATTATACAACATTTCTCTATCGGCTTCATGCTTTTCTTCCAACGTTGTGGTATTCCCATAATCAATATCGTGTCTCATGCACACTTCATCAACTCTATTGATTGGTTTACTCCAGGATTTAGGATTGTCTGCCTCATCTAATCTTTTATCCAAGTTTGTGCCTGGACCACAGAAAGAATACCCTGGAAGATGTAATTCCCCTGGTATTCCAGTAGTTGTAAATTTACTTCCTGATAAAAACTTTTGTATATCTCCTCCGAGTTTGTGTTTGGAGATAAATTGATTTTTTTGAACCACACACCGAACATATACCTTTTTGTATAACCCTGTTATTTTTACTTTTAATATATGAAATATTTTTAGTATTAGTTTTCTTTTTACATTTGAGACAATAACTCATTTATTTATGAGAAAAATTTCTGCAGAGTGCAAAAACCTTTTTAGTTTCCAACATGCACATTTGAATCTTAATTTTTAAAACATAAAGAATCCTTAGAAATGCCTTCACTCTCTCCTCCATTTATTTAAGAAAAAACTTGAATTAAAATGAATAGCTTGACGATGTTAATAGTCTTGAAGAAAATATTGCAAATAGACTTGTCAATTCTTTGTTTTCCTCCTCGGTGGGTTGAGTTATTTTCTGTAATACCTCTATTCTTTTTTGAATCTCACTGGTTTCCATATTTTGATATTTATTCATTCTCTCTCTTTCCTCCCTCTCTCTCTTCTCTCTTTCCTCCCTCTCTCTATTCTCTCTTTCCTCCTTCTCTCTCTTCTCCTTTTCCTCCTTCTCTTTCTTCTCCCTCTCTCTCTTCTCTCTTTCCTCCCTCTCTCTATTCTCCCTCTCTCTCTTCTCTCTTTCCTCCCTCTCTCTCTCCTCCTTCTCCTTTTCCTCCTCTTCCCTCTCTTCTTCAACTCCTTCCTCATCCCTTACTATCCTTGAATCGTTTACACCCCATAGAATATTATACATATATTCATCAGGATTTCTTGTTATTCCTGTATCCAAAATAATTTTTTTTACAACAGGAAACCAATAAAATTTCTTTTGAATTTCTAAAAGAGCCTTACCTTTTCTTAACCTTATAATTTTTTCATTATTTAACATTCTAATTAAATCTAAAGTTGTCGGTTTATCAACATCAGCATAATGCCAATCTTTTATTGAAAATACCTCATTCTTATGTTGTAGAACATATTTATTAAAATACCGAATACCCTTTTCTTGAAGGTATGCTTGGACACAGAAATGATAATTTTCTTGAAGCCTTCTTGCTGTCATTTATGTATTAGAAATATATGTTAGAATAATATTATGGCACGAAACACCTCCCCATCTTCCCATAGTTAAATCATTTTGTATTTCCTTACTTATTATATATAATCCTGTTTTTTCTGTTTTCATGAGATAAACAAGGGCAAAACCATTATTATATTTACCCTTATTAAATTCTTTTATTTGTTGTTTACTAATCGTGGCTCCACAAAACTCATTCTCGATACCAAGTGGATAATATTCTTCCTTACGAGACTGATTTAATTGTTCCAGGTCTTCGAGGTTAATTTTAAATGACCAATTATACCCTAAATCATTCATATCATACCCCCATTGTTCTATTCTCATACAAACGATACGCCCTTCTTTATAAAAATTTATTTTAATTCGAACTGTGAATTCTGTATGACCTGGAGATAATATCAACACTTCTGTATCTTTAGAATACACAGCCGTTTTATTTAAGTATATATATTGTGATAAATCGCTTAATCTCACCAAGTCATTCGCGTCAGTCGGGCTTGGATAATTTTTTAATTTATAAGCATTTTTCATGTTAATATTTTTAGTTATATTATATTTATGTCGTTCAGCCTGTGCCTTTGTGTAATAATTTGATAAATCAATATCCAGTTCTTGAGATACACCAAAGATAGAACCATCTTTACCAACATAAGTCATTTATATTAGATTAAAAATAATATCATAAAATTTTTTATTTTTGTTGAGTTGAAATAACACATATAGACATAATTGACCACAACACTTGGAATTTAATTCTTGGACTTGAAATGTTTGATAAACACCATTCTGTAAGAATTTTATGACTTCAACAGGTGGTGGAAGACCAAAACTATCAAAATAATATTTGTCTTGACTATTAAAAATACAAACCCAATGAGAACCGTTCCCATCATTATCTTCTAAGTTCATAATAATATTCTTTGTATGTTTCGACACATTTGTTAATTCATCTCTCATACAAATAACCACATTATGAATTTTTAATTTCTTACAATATTTGGCAAGTTGTAAATTTGATGTTGTATTCTTTCCAAATTCTTTCAACCACTCATCAATGCTCATTTATTTATTAGAAAGATATAATCCATTACCTCTTTTCGTTAATTTTACACCTGCTTGTGCTATAGAAGAAAGCATATCTCCAACTAACAATCTCGCTTTATCAGGCAGACCTTCAAGTTTTTCAGCAAAATCTACAATTACACCACTTCCACTAATTTGTTTCTCCAACTCTTTGTTATGTCTTTCCAATTCTTTTTGAGCCTGGAGTTGAGCCTTCCTTTCGTTGGCAGTTTTGACCGCTGTTGAAATACCACCCGTCAATGCTCCAACCGCACTTAAACCAGCAAATAAAGGAATTAGAAATTGGAGAAATCCTCCACTCGTCTCTCTTATTGAATATTTTTTCAACATTGGTTTTGTCATTTTAATTTTAAGTGAGCCAGTGTCATTCAAGATTTTAACCTGTTCTCTTGTGAGCAAAACATCAATTCTTACTGCTCCTTTTCTCTGAATTGTATTAACGTTAATCGTACAAGGCTTTTGATTTTGAACACAAGATGATAGTTTATGAAGATTGATTTGATTAACATATACCCCAGTTGGTACTTTGCCACTCATTTATTTAACAAAAAAATTATGTGAGACTAATCATCACACCATTATCTGTATTAATCTGCAATTCTGTTTCTTCCAAAAGCAAACAATATGTATCAACTTCTTCACTCTCTCCTCTTTCAATGTATAGGGAAGTATCCACTCGATTAGACTTTATAGTTTCTTTTTGAGCGCTCAGGTCAAACGTATAGATTGTATACAAACTTTTAAATGCTGTCATATCCAAAATAGGTTCTTTATTTCCATTACTTTCACACACCTTTTGGTAAGACTTGTATGCTTCAGCAAAATCATTTTTTCCCAATTAATTTCCAATCTATCTCGTGGATAAAATGTTCCATCTAGAGAAACGCGAAGTTGTTTCACCTTAGCATTATCACTCAATGCATTATTCTTATCAGTCGCAGTATCACCATCTGGCTTTTTAAAAATCATCCACAGATATCGTGGCTTTCCTTCCAGAACACCCAAATTCCACGTGTAAGTAGTTTGATTGAGTTTAACGTGTTGACATCTTCTTTTGAGGTATGATACACTGAGTGGTTTTTTTGAGTTAAGTCTTCGATTCAACATCTCTTCTGTTTTAAGATTAGGAGTATATTCACTGATATACCAACTCATCTCCTCAATTACAAATTTATTCTGATCACCAAAAGCATTACCAACACCAAAAAGCAATCTATTTTCATTATCATTCCTTTGTAGTTGAAATCTAATTTTAAGACCATACAGAACTTTATCATAATCACAAAATCCAAATATACCTTTAAGAGGAACTGCCACAGTAAAACTATTTTCTGCTTTTGTATCATCATTATACATTCCTTTCCTTTGAATATATCCAGGGTCTGTGTTTGTTCCCGTTGACATATCAGGAATAAAACCTTCGACAGACCCCTTTCCCATTCTATCACTGAATGTATAGAGTGTAAATTTCATCATTTCAGATACAGCAGAGACATAATCAACCGCTTCAACTTCTTGTGTTCCAATATACAATCGCACACTATCAAACATTTTCCAGAAGAAATCATTTACAAGTGTAGCGTTTGTGTTATTCCCAGCCTTAGTGAATTTAAATTTACACAACAAGAAACTTTCGGAGAGATTCAAATAGGTTTGTTGATTATTTATTTCAAAACTTTTTGTACCATTTGTATTCCAGTCTGTTCCAGTTATTGCATTTACCTTGAAGTAATCTTCTTTTTTAGTGGAGTTTGAGATAATAATAGTATCATCCAAATCATAGATACTATCAATTGCTTCCATACTTGTATTTATTTAGGAAAAAAGATGTTAAAACTTTTGAAACCCTGATCCAAGTATTTGAATTATTTTCTGTCGTTCTTGGGGGACAACTGAGTTTTACCTTTCTTAATTTCTTTTATTGCTTGTAATTTATGAGATTCTTTCTGAGCATCTTTTATACTCTTTACAGCACCTGCTACATTTCCCACAGCAGAAGCAGTTGAACCAATTAGGTCTTTATGTTTAAGAATAGTTGAACCAATACCCATGAGAGTATCAATTATCCCATCTCCTCTAAATTGATGTCCGACACCCCTTTGTCTCTTAGGTTTATAGTATCCTCTACCAAGATACATACCTTCACCCTTGTAGTACGGGGAAAGGAACATCCCATCCCCTGTAATTATTTTATATTTTCCCAACTCGTGCTTCCTCACAATAACCATCGTATTTATTTATTGAAAAACTTCACGTAGGTGAATTCTGATGGATATAACTTCTCCATTAAAAGAAATCACACGATTATCTTGGTCGGTTATCCTAAAATTTACTCTGTGTATGGTTTTTCCTGACACAGGTAGATAAACCAAATTTTTAGGCTCCATATTGAATTTATAACCAATTGGGATTGAGTATGCGCTGAATGAAAATATTGTATTTGTTTTTAATCCATCATTATAAGCACCATCAATCAAATCACAGTGAATTAACACCGAATTTATTCCTGAGGATATTTGAATGACATTATCACTGTAAAACGTCCCATTAGTTTCAATCTTTTTTGAGGAGAAACCTAATAACTCTCTAAATGAATTATCAATTGTGAAATCAACCTTGTAGTTATTTTTAACTTTAATCGTTGATTTTGAAGTATGTTTTTGAATGTTTATAACAATATTTTTTGGTTCATCACCCTGTTCTTTCATAAGACGAGCAATTTTGGAAGATATTTGAGAAATCTCGTATGCTCCGGGTGAGACTGTTATCGTTTTGTATCCAGTTCCCGGATTATAACTAAACTTGTCATTTTTCTCGGTTATATTAAATAAGGTATTATAAGTCTCCATGGACAATAAAGATGCCTCATATTCTTTTGTTGTGTCAAGTTGTAGTGGGTATGGGAATGAAGATGTGTGGTCGCTTGTTGTGAAATTAAAACTCAGGATTGTGCTTCTCATCTTATTTAATATGAGATAAAATGTCTTTATATTGAGATTTATTAATTATTTTCATGTTCATCAACTGGTCTAAAATGGCTGATGCTTCATTAAAACAATTGTTATTTCCAGCCTTCTTACTGCCGAACAACAATAACAGTCTATTAACTAATTGCGATGGGTCATTTGGAAGAAAACTAATACCTGAACCAAGGATACTTAAAGCCTGAATAATGTGTTTCTCCTTCTCATTCTTCCTACTTTTACCAGAAAGAATAACCTTATAATTTAGAGTGTTCAGCAAATCAATATATACTCTATCATCATTATTTTCCATATCCAATGGTTTATCAATATACTTTGATTCATCCCTCACAGTTGAACCTTGTCTTCCATCTTTTGTGAGAAGAAACATTAATCTCGGAGTTAGTTTAACAGGGGGTTGAGCAGAACTTAAGAACCTTAATTCATCATTAAATATCAATACCTTTTCTTGAACAAGATGAAATATTGCTGGTTGTTCTGTTGGAATGAGTCCTGCTTTGGTTTTTGAATCCGCTGAATATTCATTGTTTTGAACAGCATTCACAATATAATCAGGGGGTTGATTAATCTCTTTCAGTTGTTGAAATAAACCTTCATCATCATATTCTAATTCTCCTAAATGCTCTAATTCTTCCTCCGTCATTTGACTGAAATCTTTTAACATTTGAAGCTTTCTAGGAGTATATTCTACTGTGGGAACTGTGGAAACATCTTTCATTTTTTCTTGGGAAGTTTTTAAAAGTGGTTTAAAAAATTTCTCTTGTTTTTTTCAAATGCTTCTTCGCCCGTTAGTTTCTGTCTGCGTTTCTTCTTTATGTCTTCCTGTTGTTTTACAACTTTTGAAACCAACTCTTGATGTTCCTTAAATCTTCTTGCTCTTTCTTTTGTATCCATTTATTTATTGTAAAATATCATTTAATGAATTGTAAAGATCAACAGGGAAATTTTCCTTTTCTTCATCATTCAAGTAGATGTGTTCAAATAAATCCTTTTCTTTAAATATTTCATCAAATTCTTTATTAACATTAATGCGAGTTGTAATTTCTTCTTCACTAATCCTTGCATCTCTGCTTTTCATACGTTTGTGTTGAGTTTCTTCATCAACATCAAAACCGAATGATAAAATCTTCACTCCGCTCAGATATTTAATAATTTGTCTCGTTCCTTCTGGATTAGTTTCTAATATCCCAACACCACCAGATTTTAGTTTCTTTAACTCACTCTTACAATGTGAATATTTTGTTGTACCAAGAGAAACCTCCTCAAATATTTGTCCTTCATTCCTCAATCGCATATGTTCCTCCACTGAAATATAGTGATAATCTTCACCTTTTACTTCTCCAGGTCTTATTGCTCTAGTTGTTGTTGATACAATGCGTATCACGGGGTGTTTTTTAAGTAAATTTACAATATTCTCATTTGTACTACACAAGAACCTTGATTTATGAAAGTTTTTTCCAGAAGCAGATTTACCCACAAGATTTATAATAATAGTTGTCATTTATATATGTAATTGTTTATAAAACAAAAAATATATCCCTTAATATCTCATCTTGTTTCACAACAATATATTTATATTTTTCAGTCGTGTGCTTCATATAATCCTCAAATTTCTTTTTACTACATAATGTAGAACAATTATCTCTCCAAAAATTATTGATATCTATTGAATTTAACTTGAATAAAATAAAAGTATTAGCATTGTTTCTGATGGAACGACGAGGAAGTTGAAAGTACGATTGACTAAGATAAATACAATTACAAGAAGAATGTCTCCCTCTTGTGTAGTAGCTGTCCATTACCGTTTGGTTTCTCTCATTAACACAATCATCAAAGATAACGAGGTTCTTTTTTGATTTATCCAAATCTTGGGGAGACGGTATATCATCCGTATTATCACTAAGAATACAAGTTATAAGATTTGATTTCTTTTTACATCTCTGTGTATCACAAAATAGTTGAATTATATCTTCAATGTTATAATCATTTAGGTTTTTTTGACGTTTAAATAAACCTATTATATCTTCTTTTTGAAGACCAGCATTAAAACCTTGTGAGAGTAGTTGATACTCTGGTTGAAAACTCGACTTTGTGAAAATTATTAAATTATCATAATCTAAAAAGTTGGGAGTGAGGAGCATTTTTAAAAGTAAGCAGGTTTTTCCACATCCACTTGAACCAACTATGAGACATCTTAATGAATTTGGGAGATTTTTATGGTTGTTAAATTTTATCTTATTTTCCCAAATAGGTAAAAAATCATTCATTTATATATTTGAAAAACAGGTTATTTAATTTATTATTAGCTTTTTTAGAAACTCTATATTTTATCCTAAGTTCAGGTTTAATTTCAAGATAATCCATTATTTTATTTATACAATATCTTGTGTTGATATTTCCCTGAAAATTACATCCATGAATAATATACAACAACAATCCTTTGAACATTTCTCTTATACGTTCAGTTTCTTCCCTTGTAAGGAAAGGTGTGTTATCATCCTCATACTTTACATTCATTTCTCTAATCAATCTTGTAAAGTAATTCATTTTTGGTGTAAATCTAAAAGAATTATTTTCCTTTTTATATTTTTTATTATCATTAATTAGAAGATAATCACAGAATATACATTGTTTATAGGCTTTTGACTCTGTGTTTAATCCCCGTCTTTCACACGCAGGACAATTCTCAAATTTGTCATATGGAGAATCAGGAAAGTCTAGCATATTTATAAAGTAAAACTTTACTTAAACTGAAATTCATCTATACTTTCAGTTGTATATTACCATCGATATCGATATACTTTTTTTCATTATCAGATTCAACGACAACATTTTTTATATTAAAGGTAATTTTAAAATTATCGTTAACTACTATTGAACGAAATGTCATTTCACCTGATATATTAACATCCTTTATTTCATCAAGATTTACATCTTTAGGGTTGTTGAAAAAAATACAAATTTCTCCTTGCATATTACAGATGGTCTTATCTTTTCTTTCTAAAGCTTCATCCATAAGGTTTTTGTTCTTTGATACTTTTTCTTGTTTCATTGCTTTTTCTAGTTTTGAATATATTACTAGAAGGAGAGGAGAAACTTTTGTTAGAGATACTTTAATTGATGTTCTACCAGGTATACTAAAAGCCCTTCCACTGAAGGAAATTGAAGAACTCATATTATTTACCATAATAGTTTTTATCCAATAGTTGTTATATTTATCTTTGTTCAATTTTACATCCTTGACATATTTCTCAGTATCTTTAACAGATGAAGAGATTGATTGAAACTTGTCTTTTGTGTCTTGAAACATTGTATTTATTAAGTGAAAAAGTTGGAGGATAAAATGTTTTTAAGCACAGATTCACCTATAAATTAAACGAAATTTTCATCAAGAAAATTTTAGTTTAAGCAAAGTTTTATTCTATAAATATGGTGAATACAACGTACTGCGATGTTTGTAATCACGAATATAAACATTATAGAAAACACCTCCGAACCAACAAACACACATTTAATCTATTTCATCAAATATCTCCTCTTGAGTTGGAAAGAAAACATTGTGATATCTGTTCAAAGGATGTTTTGAAGAGTAGTTATAATCAACATCTTCAATCACAAAAACACAAGAAAAATGAGTTTAAAGTAAAGGGAGACTATTATATTAAAAACACTGATGAGGCATTTAAAGGGCATATAAAAATAAGGATTTTTCAATTTGGAGAACCCGGTCCATCATCAATAGCTGAATCAATTGAAATAGTGAAACCCGATGTTGAAAAATTTATTAAAAAGACATTAAAAGAAATAAAAACTTTAAAGTTTTATATGGGAGTGAAAATGAATATGAAAAGACAAGATGAAGAACAAACTCCTTATATGAGAACAGATCTTCATTTTATAACATCATTTCAAGATTTTTTGAATAGTGGGGTTTATGAAGAACTATCAAGACAAGAGGAGGATGTTGATAATACAGTGGTAGGAAGTGGATTCAATATTAAAAAATCATCTTTTAGATATACACATTCTAAAATCAAACCCTCTTAAAGCTTCTTCTTATATTGAATTACCAAAAGAAATAAAACTAAAGAAGGCAGTTGTTAATATTAAGAACAATGATAATAAATGTTTTCTCTGGTCTGTTCTTGCTCACTTACATCCACCAAAATGTAATTCAGAAAGAGTAAAACAATATATGAAATATGAGAATACCTTGGACATTAAAGATTTTAAATTCCCAATGCCATTAACAGATATTCCTAAATTTGAGAAAAAGAATAATCTTTCTATTAATGTATATGGATTAACGGATACAAACAAAGTTCAAATATTAAAAATTTCAAACAACTATAAAAATGAAGAAACACACATTGACCTTTTATATTTTAGTGTTGGAAAGAATTCACATTACACATACATCAATAATTTATCAAGATTAATCTCTTCTCAGGTATTCAGAACAGCAAACAAAATATATCCTTGTAAGCGATGTCTTAATTCATTTCATACAAAAGAACGATTAGAACAACATTCAAAATATTGTAGTAATCATAAATCAGCTGTAATTACAATGCCTAAACCTGGTGAAAAGATTTATTTTGAAGATTATAATAAATCTATCATGCACCCATTTGTGATATACGCTGATTTTGAATGTATCCTTAAAAAGATAAATACTGCTTCTCCTAATCCAAAAGAACCATATACAAATAAATATCAAAAACATATTCCTTGTGGTTTCTGTTATTATATCAAATCATCTGTTGGAGAAAAGTATAACAAACTTGAACATTATCGTGGAAAAAATGCTTCACAAGAGTTTGTAAAACGATTAGAAAAGGATTGTATAAGACTCACTAAATTAATGAAAGAAACAAATGAACCGATGAAATTAACCAAAGAAGAAAAATTAGAATTTAGAATGAACAATATCTGTCATATTTGTGAGGGGGAAATTAAGGAGTCTAAAGTTAGAGACCATTGTCATCTTACTGGTAAATATAGAGGTCCCGCTCATTCCTGTTGTAATCTTAATTATAAATTACCTTCTTTTATTCCAGTCTTTCTTCACAACAGCGCCAACTATGATACACATCTATTTATAAATGAACTTTCAAAAACACCAGGGAATATTTCTGCTATAACAAACACAAGTCAAAAGTATATTTCATTTTCAAAAATGATATTCACAAAACCTTTAACTCGTATTAGGTTTTTAGATTCTTACAAGTTTATGGGAACACCACTAGCCTACCTCGCATCAAATCTAAGCTCCACGGACTCTTTTCCAAATCTTAATTCATTCTTTCCAAAAGAGGAAATTCTCACTAAAGAGGAAATTCAGATTAAAGAGAGAATTCAAAGTAAAGAGGAAACTCTAATTAATGAAGAAATTCTAACTGAAGATGAAATTCTAATTATAAAGAAAATTCGAACTAAAGAGGAAATTCAGATTAAAGATGAAATTCTGATTAAAAAGGAATTCTTACGAGAGAGGAAATTCAAACAAGGAATGAAATTCAAAGTAAAGAGAAAATTCTTACAAGTAAGGGAATTTATCCTTATGATTATATGGATTCATTTATGAGATTTAAAGAAACACAACTTCCTTCAAAAGAAAGTTTCTATAATAACCTTTATGAAGAAGAGATAAGTGATAAGGAATATAAACACGCACAAGAAATATGGAAAATATTTAAGATAAAGAACCTTGGAGAATATCACGATTTATATCTAAAAACAGATGTTTTATTGTTAGCTGATGTGTTTGAAGCTTTTAGATCACTCTGTCATAATAAAAATTGTTATGGATTAGATCCTGCCCACTATTTCACAGCTCCTGGTTTAGCTTGGAGTGCAATGTTGAAAATGACAAAACAAGATATAGATTTAATCAGTGATGTGGATATGCTTTTGATGATTGAGAAGTCCAAGAGAGGTGGAATATCACAAGTATGTTCAAAAAGATATGCTAAAGCAAATAATAAATATCTTCCAAATTATGATAGTGAAAAAGATAGTAATTATTTGATGTATTTTGATGCTAATAATTTGTATGGATGGGCAATGTCTCAATCTCTGCCTTATGGTAAATTAGAGTGGGTGGAAGAAAAGGATTATGAAAAGGCTTTGATGAATATTGTTATTTCTTCTCAAGAGGAATTGAATGACGAAGAAGAAGGTTATTATTTTGAAGTTGATTTGAGGTACCCGAGTGATCTTCATAATAAGCATAAAGATCTTCCTTTTGCATGTGAGAAAGAAACTCCAAAGAAAGAATGGTTAAGTGATTATCATAAAAGTTTTAATATTAAAGGCAAATCAACAGAAAAGTTATTAACAACATTCTATGATAAAGAGGGATATGTTTTACATCAGAGAAGCTTAAAACAGTTTTTGAGAGAAGGATTGAGAGTAGCTAAAATTCATAGAGTTTTAAAATTTAAACAAAGTCCTTGGGTGAAAAAGTATATTCAATTCAATACAGATATGAGAGCAAATACAAAAGTAAAATTTGAAGGGGACTTTTATAAATTAATGAATAATGCTGTATTTGGAAAGACTATGGAAAATGTTAGAAACAGGCAAAACATTAGATTCGCAACATCTTGGAAAGAAGCTTCGAGATTGATAAATAAACCAAGTTTTGAGAGAGAAGAGGTTTTTTCAGAGAACTTTTCTGCAATTCATATGAAAAAGGAAAGTATTGTAATGGATAAACCAATTTATATTGGAACAGCAGTTCTTGATTTATCAAAGATATTGATGTATGATTATTTGTATAATGACTTAAAGAAAGAGTATGGTGAAAATGTTTCATTGTTGTATATGGATACTGATAGTTTTATCCTAGATATAAAAACTGATGATGTTTAAGAAGATATGAAGAAAAATATTGGAGTATATGATACAAGTAATTTCAGCAAGAAGAGTGAGTTATTTTCCAAAAAGAATGAAAAGGTTATTGGTAAGTTTAAGGATGAGTTGGGTGGAAAAGTAATGAGTGAGTTTATTGGATTGAGAGCAAAGGCATATGCTTATAAGTATGGTGAACAGATTGATAAGAGGTTAAAGGGAATAAAGAAATATGTAATAAAGAAATCAATAACTTTTAGAAATTATTATAATTGTTTGATAAATAAGAAAGAAGAATATAGGAAAATGAATACAATAAGAAGTTATAAACATAACATATATAGTGAAGAAGTAAATAAAAAGGCATTAGGAGCCTTTGATGATAAGAGATTTATTTTAGATAATGGAATAGATTGTGTTCCATATGGATATTGTATGATAGAGTGTATAAAATAGATTATGTTTTAACGATGGGAAGATGGGTTAGGGTGTTTTAAGGGCTACACTTGCTTTTTCACAATATATAAATGGTTAAACCAAGTATTAATCAAACTAAAGAGTGGAGAAAATATCAGTCTTGGTATATAAATGGAAAACATAATGAATGTGAAAAATATCAAATAAGTCTTATTGAAAAATAACTAAAACAAAGGTAAATAAAACAAATAAGCGAATTAATTTAAAAACTAGTAAGTTAGAGGATGTAAAGAAAAAATGAATATCCTTGAATGGACTGAAAACTTTGATGGTTATCAATTGAACAATGAAAAAACAATTTACTATAATCTCAAAATGATATGTGGCTCAGGAGGTGGTCAGATGAGAGCATTAAGAGAAGTTTATCATTTCGTAATGGCACAAATGGGGTATCTTAAAAAATATAAAGATTCAAATGTTTTGTTTATCAATATTTTAGATGGGGATTATTGTGCAAAGAAAATTAAACTATTGAAGGAATTTGAGAATGAACAAATCTTTATAGGTTCAATGAGTGAGCTGTTCAACCCCCAGGTGTTCAATTCAATGAGGTTCAACCTCCAAGTTAAAAGGGGAGACAAATAAATATACCTTGGGATAAAAAGGGGATTTATTTTTAGGGAAAAAAATATGAATCGCTGAAAATCCCCCATTCATTTACATGGGGAAAAGTGAGCCAGAATCAGTATTCTTACCCTACTTATGTGTCTGCTCTTATCGATGTTGTGGGATTTCTCACCGAAAATCAGATACCTTTTAGAGGGAGCCCTGATAATTTTGAGGATATGTCAGACGGGCACAGTGGGCTCTTCCTCTCGCTATTAAACTACACACTCAAAAAAGACACCGAGCTAGCCGAAATAATAAAGCATATCCCACGAAACGCAAGCTATACTAGTCCGGAATGCAGAATGAACTGATCTGCACATTGAGTAATGTTGTGACGGATGCCATCGTGGAAGAAGTAGGCACATCGTGGTTTACCATCAAGGTGGATGGGACGAGGGACCCCACTGAATTTGAGAACATATCAATCATCATTCGCTTTGTATCGGCATCAAATGAAGCAACAGAGCGTCTACTCACAAAAGCTTCAGCCGACGCTGGAGATGCAAAAACATTGACAGACCTAATAATTGCAGAGCTGATAAAAACAGGACTTGACACGTCAAAATATTAAGTCAGGTGTACGACGGGGCTTCGGTAATGGCTGGGAAGCACGGTGGGGTGCAAAAGTTGTTGCAAGAGATATTGGAAAGAGAAATCCCCTATGTGCACTGCTTAAATCACCAACTCCATCTGGTAGTTATCCACGCACTGGCAGCAGAGAAAGCTGTCACTGATTTCCTCGAGGTTTGTTGTTGCCTGTACAAATTCTTCAGAAAGCCCACTGATGCTGCACAGTATAAAGGTGAGCGGTTAAAATGACTTCTTGATCAAAGGTGGACGGGACATTTAGTCACCGTGTCTGTGATCATAGGATCTTTTAAGGATATCACATCCTTACTGTCGGAGATTGATGCAGAGCGCGCCTTCGGTGCAGAGATGAGGATGGAGGCTATTGGGCTTTTGCGGGAAGTCTCTGGGCCTGCCTTCATGTTCATTGATATCTTTGTACAAAAACTGCTGATGTTGTTAGATGGCCCTAACAGACTCTTGCAGGCAGAGGACATGGACTTGCTAACGGGGTTCGAACTGGTGGCGAGTGCTACAAAGAGCGTAAAGAAACTCTGCTCTGAGGATGAGTTCACTGATCTGTGGAACAAGGCCAACGATGCTCGCACTTCTACACCTGCACCACCAAAACGGAGACGCACAATGCATAAGAACTTGGAACAGTTTGTAGTTTTGGAGACTACAGGACAAAACAACGACAATGACAAGACGGAACTGCAGAGGGTTTTTTACAGCGCAATTGACACTGTGCTTGGTGAGATCGCTCGGCGCTTCAGTGAGCGCAACACACAACTCGCCCGTTCACTCGCTGCCTTGAATCCCAAAAATGGCACGTTTTTGGATCCCCACTTACTCCAGCACATCATGACATTAACAAAGTCAACCATCAGTGAAACAGAGTGTGTGGTTGCAAAGCAGTTTATTCGCTCACAGACGGAAAAGCAGCCAAACGAGAGATGGACAACACAAAAACTCCTCTCAACATACCACAAAACGCTGGAAGCCATGCCAAGTGTCGTGACTGCTATGAGACTTGGACTAACACTTGGTGCATCCACTGCCATGTGTGAAAACTCATTCTCAACATTGAGGAATGTCTTCACTGACCATCGACGGTCCATGCGCCATGCACGCAAGGCACAACTGGTACAGCTGGCCTTCGAGAGAGACCTCACACGTAAATGCCTGAATGAATGGAAGGAGAAGGTCCTCACAAGATTCCACACCGAGACACGTCGCCTGCAGCTCTTCTGACAGCGAGTACAGCGGTATAAAAACTATACGAGGAGTTCACATTGTGTGTGTGTGTGACTGCTGGTGATGCGTGTGTGGTTGTGGTTGCAGTGTGGTTGTGGTCAGCACCCGCCGTGGTCGGCTGCTTTGTACTTCTGATGTTTAAGTTAAATGTTGTGTTTGGTGCTTTGCATATCCCATATCCAGTGCTTTGTGCATAACCTTACCTCTGTGTAATTGACTGCTTTAAATGCGGACCTTGTGGTATCTTCAGGCTGGTCGTATTTGCTGTTGATAGTTTAACGTGATGATCGCAGGTCATAGCCGACTGTATATTATTTCAAAGTGCACTGATTCCGGTGCCAACCTCCCCCGTTTAGTCATTGTATCTCTGGTATATTAATTTTCTAATGCCAATTCTTGACAACACCTTGTATAAGTTCACCTGAATTGGTGCCAATTGTCTAATCATTGAATATTTGCATTGTGAATGTGCCAGTTTGTTGCGGCTCTCCTGCATTCGAATAATTTTAGGCCAAAAACATCGGAACATATTAAATCTAGCTGAGATCAATTTGGTTAGTATGCGATGGCAACCTCAGTATAGATGTGTCAATGCTGCATGAATACAATAGTATACGGGGTTATCAAAAATATTAAATATAATAATTGCCCCCCTTAATACTGAAATAAATTCCCCCCCCCCCATCCAGTTCATATGCCCCCCTTAATACTGAGCCCTGGCTACGGGCCTGTGTAGCAGTCACATATGTTTTTTGCAGCGTCTCGCATAGCGAACGCTGCTCATGGAGAGCTCGGCGTTGTTACGATTCTTCTTCTTCTTCTTCTTCTTCTTCTTCTTCTTCTTCTTCTTCTTCTTCTGAAGACAAAACCTTAATCTCTCGGACTCGGCTCTTGTATGTACAAGATCCGGATCGCTTTAATTACTGAGCACATTTACACATCCTCACATAGACGGTGCCTTTTGAGAGCGTCTATCATGAACTTTTAAATATATTCGGACATTTGCTTTAAAGTTTCGAAAAGTTGACGTTACTATTTAAACATTATTCCATTTATCATATTGTAATTTCGTAAATACATGATATATTTCATAAATACACGATATATCGTAAATATGTAAGTACATTATAACGGGTTTCGCTATTGGCTTAATGAAGGCACGTGACAAAATATCGGAAGTTGTTGTTGTTGTTGTTGTTGTTGTTGTGTTTTTTTTTTTTAGCTGACAAAACCTTTAGGTTTTGGACGCTGCTCTTGGACACATTTGTCCTTGTTATTTTTCGGGTAGCCGCACGGCGTATTTATAAATTGTGGAGACCGAAAACGTGGGTGTGCCGTACGGTCTTTGATTTGATGTCGCACGGAGACCTTAGAGCTTTCCTGCGGCGGCCATAGAAATTTGAAGGCAGACGCAAGGTTCCCGCAAGGTTCCTGCAAGGCGACCGCAGGGGGACCCAAAGCCGAACATGCGGCCAGACGGACGGTAACGAAGGGGTTAATATATATTTTTAATTTTTACCAGTTCTTTTGTTTCGGCTTGTCGAATTTCTACGGCGAACGAAGAAATGAAAAAAGTTATGTCCGAGTTATAATTCCAGGGTGACCTTATGACCTGTAAAATATAGCCAAACGGCGTAGGCCTCCCTGAGGCCACCTCAGTTTCTCTGTGGCCGCCGCACGTTTCTGTCAATTCAGAGGGCGTACGGCCGCCGTATCCTCGCCGTCGAGCAAATGTGACTGAGGCCTAAAGTATCGATCGACACACGAGAGAGGCTTTCACGAGGACTTCCACCGACAAACTGAATGAACAAAGCGCGAAGATGCGGCTCGAACAGGTGGGGGAGACACGTGAACAAACATGAACGCCACGTTGTGTTCGGTTTTTTTAAAAATGTATTAGGTTTTTAGGGCAAAATTTTCTCGAAAAAATTGTTCGGATTCCAATTTGTTCAAACAATGGGGCATTCGGATTCTGGGGGCACCACGGTATATTATAGTTATTGTATATTCAGTTGTATATACTGGTATATTTTATTTTAGTAAAAAAAGGAACTGGTATATTATATACCCACTCGTTACCGTCCGTCTGGCCGCACGTTCGCCTTTGGGCCCCCCTACGGTCCCCCTGCGGTCTCCTTGCGGGCACCTTGCGTCTGCCTTCAAAGTTCTATGGCCGCCTCAGGAACGCCCTAAGGTCACCGTGCGACATCAAATCAAAGACCGTACAGCACCCCCACGTTTTCAGTCTCCACGATTTCTAAATACGCCGTGCAGCTCCCCGAAAAATAAAAACATATGTGACTGCTACATTGTGTGACCGTGGAAATACTGCGGCCGCCGTATAATTGCTAGTGGCCGTAGATTTTGGAGACCCCACGGCCGCCGTGGCAAATGTGACCTAGGCCTAACCGCAGCATCAGTTAGCCTACATGGCTTCAGAAGTTTGGCCAAATTCGGGGGAAATAATAAATCCAGACATGTTTCTGGCTCTGGGCGTCATCTTTGTTGTGATGCCTTTGTTTAATCTAAAAATGGAAAAATCAAACAGAAGCAAAGCATGGTACTTCAGCCAAGAGACCAAAGTACAGAGTCAAATAAAGCTTGTCAAACTATTTCAAATGCACCTTGGCCCCGCAGTCCAAGGCTCATGATCATACAAATACACATACAGTACGTTCAAGTTCCCAGGGCCAGAATGCATCGTCATACCATAACCGTTTGAGAACCTCTATTGAAAGAAGAGCTTTTTACGGAAAGGTTTGAAAAAAATAACACTATAACTAAGCAAAGGACATGTACATCAGCCGTAAGGGCAAAGTATAAAGTTCAACAGCCAAAGCTGATCATTAAATCAAAAAGACAGATACATCCTCGCCCACAGAGTCGGACAGTCATATATTACCACTGTTTGGGCCCTGTTGGGAACATTCTTCCCTCCAGGACTTAAAGACAGCTGTTCACCATTACCTAAGGTCATCTCACATCCATACTCGTGATTTCTTCTACCCCCAAATGACTCCATTCTCCAGAACACCCTTTTTGCACGTTCTTGTGATCCCCCCTGCCCACACCCCACCTCCCCCTCTCCCTCACCTCTTTTCGTTTGTCAGTTGCTGTGTTCCTTTTCTGTTTCATCTCCACTTTCCCCTTCCCCTTCCTCTTCTTGCTGCGTTTCATTCAACTTGTGTGCTGTTTGTTCACCCCAATGTGTCCTTTTTCCCCCCTTTTCCCTTGATATCGCTCTCACTTCTACTCTGCCGTTGGCGTTTCCTCCTTTACATTTTGCTCTCTTCCATTCTGCTCTAGGTCTTCCATGAGCCTCGATCATGCATCCAATTTTTTTCTTTTTTTTAAAGAAAGGAAAAACTGACATTTTGTGACTTGCCATTTAAGAGATAAGAGGTATTTTCATAAAACTTGTGAAAATCCAAGTTATCCTTGCACACTCTCTTTTGGGTAATCGTCCTTTACTCCAGAGTAATGCCTGCAATAATATCTTCCATTTGATTCTTTCGACTCTCTTCGACATTTGATTTTGATTCTTTCGATCACCTTTGTCAAGGTGATCTCCTTCCAACTTCCTTCCCTTCTTCCCATCCTCACCTACCTTCGCTCCACTCCCACCCCACCCCACCCCCACTTTCTCCAAAAATATAATTTTTCAGAGAAACAAAGTTTTAAAACTTACCGCGAGGATGTTCTGCCGATTCATGGTCTTTTTAAAGTGTTTGCAGTTTGCAAGGAGGTTTAAAATTGATGATACATCATTTTCTGATGCCTCAAATTTGAATTTTTGTCCTGGTGGCATAAACATCTGAAAAGCAAATCAAAAGAAGGAAACAACTGAAAGGATATAAATATGAAATGTGAAATGGGTTGTAACAAATATACAGGCATATCACCACCCCCCCACCCCTCCACCCCCATCCCCCAACTCCAACAGTGTCAAACGTTAAGAGAGAAGTTTGCCAAAACAATCATGTAAACGCACCTTCATGCATCATAAAGATATTGTTGTAGATTTCCCGCCCGTCGGCGTGCGAACGACCGCGTCTAACCAATAGCGGTCGCTTCGCCCACCGAACGGACAATCCAGTCGTGACTTTCTGGAACAACGCCAGAAACCAGTCACGGGTGGGTTTTTTAATCCCACCACAGCCCAGTCCGTATTCTACCAGCGCGAAATAGGGTCAATCGCCGAATATATCGATATACCTAAGTACCCGCGCGGGTCACCTACCGAGGGACCGTACCTCGGCGAAGGCCTGCTTGGACACTAATCGCTTTAGCGGTCCTTTCCGTTCTGGGATAACGAAGCAGGTATTATCGTCAGACCTCGCCGGAACCGATTCTATTTATCGGTTATTTAAAAACCAACTATATTCCGAGTGCAAGATGGGGCAGTTCAATGAGGGAATGGACGCAACGAACAGGTTTACATTCACACAAGGACATTTATTATAATAAAGCACGTATGCAATTAAACAAGGCAAATCACGTATGCAATTATTCAAACAACAAAAGCACGACAAAAGAACTACAACCGTCTACTTATTATGTACGGTCACTTGCACTTAACAGCAGTTCCTACTTATTAGACGGGCCCACGGACACATGTACGCACACGCACACACACCCAATAAATGGTGGCAGAGGCCTTTAATAACGGGCTCCAGCTCGGAGGACAGGTGAGCTGAAACCCAGAGCCTATCTCGAACCTCTCCACCTCATGTGGTCTTCAAGTTGTTCGGACCCGGGCTCCAGCGAGAGCGAGCTGGATCCAATCGCCGAGCCGCGATCCTTCCCGGGCTCCCGCGAATCCTCCCGCGCTTCTCAACAAGTGCTGGTGAGACTAGGCGCCGATCCTTCCCGTCAATGCGTTGCTTCCCCAAGGAACCACCTCCCACGCTTCTCAACACGTGCTGGTGAGACGAGGCGCCGATCCTTCCCGTCGATGTGTCGCTTCCCCGAGGAACCACCTCCCACGCTTCTCAACACGTGCTGGTGAGACGAGGCACCGAACCTTCCCGTCGATGCGTCGCTTCCCCGAGGAACCACCTCCACGAAGAGGTCGATGAGTCGCACCAAGCCGGGAACCAAAATGGAGAACAAAGAGCTCCACGAACCAAGAAGAAGAAGCCACCACTCGCAGCTCGAGCCGAGCGATTGGCTTAACTCTCTTCCAAACAGGGCAGCTTGAAGCAAAAAGCTCTCTCGAGCCAAGCAGAAGCCGAAGCTCACGGAACCGTCAAAGCAAAGTCTGTGGTCAAGTTTCCTCGAAATTGTGTGGGTAGTTTCTGAGAAGAAAGCAAATACCTCTTTAGGAGGGGCAACCCCCCCCAAAAAAGGACTCCTCCGTAGACCCCCTTAGACACCGAATTTTTTAATGTCATGAACAAACTTTAGTACATACAGGGTGATGAAGGTTGTGGTAACATTTCATCAAAATCGTGTGGGTAGTTTCAGAGAAGAATTTGCAAGTAATTGCGGACGGACGATGCCCCGTCCGATAAGCTCCCTGGAACGACGTTCCAGGTGAGCTGACAAGGTGGGTGCAATAATTATCGATCCTTGGGGTGCAGATGCATCTATTGGAGTTAAATTTGATGTTTGCCCATTCATCACTATCTGGATACGTCTGCCCATCAAGTGGCTGGATAACCACTGTAACAGCTGCCCTCCGACTCCATTAGCATCCAGCTTGGCCAGCAATGCATTGTGCTATACTCTATCAAATGCAGCTTTGATCTCAAGATCCACAATTGTACTGACAAAGACATCCACTCATGTCTCAGGTATGTGAGCAAGTCCGGGGGCGAATGACCAGGACGGAAGCCAAACCGATTGTCACTGATGAGGTCATTTCCAAAGAGATGTTTTCTCAGTGCAGTGTTGATAACTCTCTCCATAACTTTGCCAATGCAGCATAGAAGACTGATGGGCCTGTAATTATCTGGGAGAGAGCGTGAGTTCTTCTTTTGCACTGGCACGACATTGGCTATCTTCCAAGAGGAAGGGAAGTGGTCACGGCCAAAGCAGAGACGGAACTGTTTGGCAAGAGATGTGGCAAGAAGACTGACACACACTTTGATAACTTCCATCAGGTTCGGATGCCTTATTTACGTCTAGTTTCTGCAAGATCTGTCAAATGGCATGAGGCCAGAACTTCACAGTGTTCAGATGAGTGTTGGTGTGCACTGTGAGATCATGAGGGTCGTTTTCAGCACAATCAATTGTATACTTTAATGCAAAATGATCGCAGAAGATATCTGCTTTCTTCTGAGAGGTGGTGAATGTCTGACTATCTTTCTGCAAAGCTGGAACACTACAATGATGTCCTTTCCCTTGTATCGTCTTCACGGCCCACTACCAATCACGGGGTTTGGTTACTCCAGCAGTCAGATGATCTTTTGTCCTCTGAAAGTGTTGTCTTTTAGCCTCATTCTCTACTTTCTGAGAGCTCTGCCTTGCCCCAATCACAGCGGCATGGGAAACAGCACAGGTACTATTGCTCCAATTGTGATATGCCAGACAGACAGCTTTTTCAGTCTTTCGGCAAACCATGGAATATCAAATGGTAGAACAGTGACGTCTTGATGAGGAATTAATTTCTCCATACTTGACTTGATGATTGTCTCAAAGTTGTTGCAAGCTTTGTCACGATCCCCAGTGCTTAGGGCTTCATCCCATGCCCTGCTCTGCAGATGCTGCCTGAGAGGTTCCCAGCTTGCTTTTTTTCAATCCCATAATCAACATTGGTATGGTTTATCCAAGACTGTTGGCTTTTTGAAGATTATCTCCACTGATCTATGGTCAGATGCTACAATGTTGGCCTTCATGCTTGTGGTGTAATAGGCAGTAGAGTCAACAATGATCAAGTCCAGTAAATCATCACCACGGGTAGACTCTTTTACCAGTTGGTCCAAACCATGCGTCGGACAAAGGTTGTAGCATGTAATTCCAGCTCTGACAGTGTCTAACCACTCCTGATGATGTACATTGAAATCACCTATAATTATCGCATGATCTGAACTAATAGTTGGGGGTGACGGAATCCAGGTTAACAGACAAGTAATCAATCAATAAGACGACAGTGAGCTACCAACATGGAGCCAGGGCAATACAGAGCGCCGATCAGGAGGCACCCCGCGTGTGTCTTCACAGTGCACCAGATGACTTCCAGGTCAAGAGGTTCCAGGTTCTGATGATGTTGAACTGAAGCGTATTGCAAAACCAAATAGTAATTCCACCTTAACCATCACTGCAATCTAGTCTTATAGGTGGCTCCTGTTATCCAGTGTGACACATAAAAATCAATCACAGTATAATTTAACAGTGACTGAGCAGCATCAATAATGCCGGCTTTACTTTGCTTGGCGATATGAGCAAGCACTCCAATATTTGTCCAAAGACCTCAAACATTTGTAGGAAGTATCTGCAAGCGGCGCTGTCGAAACACTGTCTTCATGTTGTTGGAACTCATTACAGTATAAAAGTGGTTGGGAAGAAATGGACTTCAGTGTCATTCACCAGGCGAGGAACATGTCTTCCAGCTTCAGCGACACGGCATACCCACCCTCTTCCCCATGGGTGTACTTTTGTGGTTGCCGTTGGGTAATTATGAGTTAATCTACCTTTTGATGGTTGCAGTTGGATAATACCAGTTCATCCGCCTCACATCAAGGGTTCCACTGCCCTCCTCGGCTACGAGAGATGCCACAAACCGGTCCAATGGGGAAGGGTGTTTTTTAGGAGACTCCACATCCTTACTGGATGGCCGTTAGCTCCCAAAGAGAACTCATCTGCCCTTTTTTTTTAGGTGTTGTTTTTAGTCCTGGCAGGGTGTAATAGCCACCCTCCCCACCGGTAAAGGCCCAGTCACACCTTGAAGTTTTAGCCAGCTTACGCCGATTTTTGCAAAAAATTGTGTAAAACGCTGGTACACGTCCAATACGTTATGGTTACGTTTTGTATATGTTAAGACCACGCTGAAAAACACTGCCATAAGTGGTAGTACACTGGCTTTAAACGTTGAACTTTTGGGCTTTCCTCAAATTTTTTCATGCTGGAAATTTTACGACGTCTGCCGGCGTTTGACTCGCACGTTGCGCTACGCTGGCCATAAGTTGTAGGCACGTTATGCGATCGTTGACACACGTTGAAACACGTTACTTGTAAGTTACTCATAAGTCGGAACACGTGGAGGTAATGTTTAGCGGACCCGAAACTTATTTCTAACCTATGAGTCACGTTTTGTAAGCACGCTACACGAACGTTGTTCACACTTTGCAACACGTTACTTGAAAGTACTACTACTACTACTACTACTACTACTACTACTACTACTACTACTACTACTACTACTACTACTACCACTACTACTACCAACATCGACATCACTAAATTCTCTCGAACTACGACTACTACTACTACTACTACTACTAATAACATCGACATCATTAAATTCTCTCGAACTACTACTACTACGACGGCTACTACCAACATCGACATGACTAAATTCTCTCGAACTGCGACCACTACTACTACTACTACTACCATCGACATCACTAAATTCTCTCGAACTATTACTACTGCTACTAGTACTACTACTACTACTACTACTAACGTAGGTATCACTAAATTCTCTCGAACTACTACTACTACTACTACTACTAATAACATCGACATCATTAAATTCTCTCGAACTACTACTACTACGACGGCTACTACCAACATCGACATGACTAAATTCTCTCGAACTGCTACCACTACTACAACTACTACGACTACCATCGACATCACTAAATTCTCTCGAACTATTACTACTGCTACTAGTACTACTACTACTACTAACGTAGGTATCACTAAATTCTCTCGAACCACTACTACTACTACTACTACAACTACTACTGCTGCTACTGCCACTGCCAGTGACATTGACATCTACTCAACATGGAATCAGGAACACTGACGGTTTCCTCTTGTGAAGCCCATTTGCATATACCAATTCCCCTAAACGCTGCCAATACGCCATTATAGGGTAGCTGTAAGTTACAAACACGTTCAGTAAGTTGTGTGGTCGTCCGGAAGACGTCAATCAAATTTGTCTGCATACGCCAATGTGCGTTTGAGATACGTTACACATAGGTTCAAAGCACGCTACTAACATGTTCAAAGCACGTTAGCCGTAGGTTAAAAATTAAGTTTCGGGTATGCTAAACATTACCTCGACGTGTTTCAACTCATGAGTAACTTTCAAGTAACGTGTGGCCGACGCGTGTAAACGATTGCGGAGCGTGCCGAGAACTTACACCAGCGTAGGCGGAACTTGTGAGCCATACGTCGAGTACGTCGTAAAATTTTCAGCATGCTTGAAATTTCACGACGTACGAGCCGTACCACGTAATATGACAGCGTACTTCATTGTTTTTCATCGTGCTCCTAACGTATACACAACTTACCCATACCGTATTCGACGTGTCCCAGCGTTTTAGACACATTTTTCATTGGTCAGCATATGCTGGCTAAATCGTCAAGGTGTGACTGCGATGTTGACACTTCCAATTTTCAGGCGGTTTATGATTTAAATCGGCGAGCGGCAGGTTTTTAACACAGAACGCCACGAGTTCGTCAGCGATACGTGCAGCGCACTATGATTAAGTAAAACTATTGTTGGTCATAGTTTGTGAACGCCGACAACAGGCTAAGCATTCGTTGGTATAAGTTATCTTTAACACAACGAAACGTTCTGTGCCCGTTACTAATACGTTATGAATACGACCAACACGTTATGAATACGACCAAAACTTAAAAAAAAACCTCAAAACTTCAGCGTACGCCAACGTTTTACGTGCGTTTTTATACGTTGCCATTCCTGGCTAAAACGTCAAGGTGTGACTGGGCCTTAAACAAGTGAGGGCTGTCGGTTTTGTCGACGCCAACCCGACCATGTGGCAGGTAGCAATCGGATACATGTTACCAGGGCAGTCCCAAAAGACTGACCTGACATAAACTTTGTTTTCTATGTTCACGCTCGATTGGATCATCAGGCCATATACTATACGAGTGTTACTTCCTCGTTTTCAATTATCCTTTTGGTTCATCTTTCCTGGAGTTTTCTGGAACTGGGATATTCAATTTTTGCAGATGTGACAATGGATTACTCTCCATACTTTGTTGTGTACAGCTGTTCTGACATGAGTTTTGTATATTCCGAGAGGAGATGACTCGTGCTTTCTGTTTCTACCTTGCAAAACCCACACTTGTCCAATTGACCCAGTTCTGCCATTTCATTAAAGCCTTTAAGCCTGGTGTTGGCTTCGTGGTTTGGGTGGCGGCTTGGAATCCTAGGGTCCTGAGTTCAAGCCCCGTTGGCCACTGAATTAACATACACCAGGAGGTTGACTCAGCCTGTCATCCTTCCGAGGTTGGCAAAATGAGCACCAGTGTACTGGTAAGGGGGACACTGCATCAGCGGCATTGCCACGTCCCAACCAATGATGCAACCAGCAGCCACAGGCTGCACTCGATAGAGAGATTAAAGCATTTTTAGTACAGTGTCCCATTGGGCATTTATTACCTCTGCCACCAAATGTGTACAGAGGTTATGTTTTCACCCATCTCTGTGTGTGTCTGTCTGTGAGCAAGATGTCTCAAAAAGTTATGGACGGATTCGGACGAACCTTGGTGGACATGTTGGATGAGTGCTAACTTTAGTGAAGATCTGGATCCGGATTCTGATCCGAGAATTTTTGAAGTGATTCTTCACACTTGAGGGATACTGTCAAAAATGATATATGGCACGATATTTCAAAAAGTTGTGGACAGATTATGACAAAAATTGGTGGACAAGTCGGGTCGGTGACAAGAACAAGGTGATTCGATTTTGGTGTATGACAAGGATGAATGGTTCGGATGCAGATCCAGCCAATCAGTGGGATGTAAAATATAAACTGTTTAGCCTTGCATAGATATGTATTCTACCGAGTACTGTTCTAGTTATATTCCAGTTATAATTTGTTCTTCATCATCCCATTTGAGTGGACCTCTTCTTAGCTACTCCAATGACCTTTCTGTGTCTGTGTCTGTGCCCAATGTGTCCTCTATTTTTTATTTTTTTTTTGGAAGCTCACTGAGACCGTCATTCCGGGGAGCTTGTGGGATGGCACGTCATCCGTCCGTCACTCCGTTCACAAATACTTGCAACTTCTCCGAAACTATACACACGATTTCGATGAAACTTTACCACAAACTTCACCACCCTGTATGTACCAAAGTTTGTTCTTGGAATTAAAAAAAATAAAAATAATCAGGGTCTCAGGGGTTCTATGAGGTGGTTGCCCTCCAAAATATTTATTTGCTTTCTTCATGGAAACCACACACACAATTTCGATGAAACTTGACCACAACCTTCATCACCCGTGATGTACCAAAGTTAGTTCACGACATCAAAAATATATATTCGGCTCCAGGGGGATTTTACAGGGGGATTGCGCCCTAAAATGGGTATTTTCAAAAACATTGGTTCATTGGTACATTTTTCTGATTCCGTCACACGTTGACTTCCTCAGTATCATTATTCTACCAGGTGAGCACCCAGGGTATTGCCCCTATTTTTATATCTTCCTGCTCTTTTATCGTTCTTGCAGTTGTTAGAATACATCTGTTGATATTTAGATTGATATTTTTCTGTTTGTCTTTTGCAGTCATTGGGGCTTTATTCGTTGCTGTTTCGGTTTCATGTGTGACATCTTCTATCTGCATGTTAATTTTTTTGCTAGGTGGGCTATAGATACCTGTTCTGACTTGCTGTCTTCGTGTTTGCATCCAAATTGGATTTGGTAGTCGAGAACTTTTCACATGCTCAGCCAATCCTACGTTTGTGGGGCATATCATTCTGTGCACTTGGTTGGGTTCCATCAGGCCGCTTCCTCCTCGTCTCGGCAGGTACATTCTCAGGATGCACAGATTTTTGTGGAACATTTTGTGGTTAGTGAGTTTCATTGTTTTGATATCAAGTTTATTGATATCCACTTGTAGGCCATGCAATTGCTTTTTTTTTCTCTTCTTTTTTAATTCTGCAGCTGTATTGGAATACTGGTTCTGCAAGTTGGATTGTGGCCTTGATTTTGTTTCTTGAGGTGGGATATGTTTTCAGGATCATATCTTCAGTCTATGTAGGTATTGATTTGCACATTTGTTTGTGACATATTTGGTAGCCCTCTTCTACTCCGATGTGTTTGTATGATGTTTGGTTGTCCAGCTCCTGTATTGTTGTATTTAGCTCGATTTTTATGTTGTCTGTTTTTGTTGGTTTACTTTGCACGGTTGTGCACTTGGCACCAAATTCCATTTGAATTCCGTTGGAGTCGCGTTTCACTAATTTCAAGGCCAATGAAACCTTAGTCATACATATTAATGAGATGCTAACAGGCACATCCTGAGTCGGAGTGGTCGCTCATCCAGGATCATAATAACCCCATGGGCCCAGACAATGAAACTGCGCCGGCAGCCTTATTCGCCTAACAGCATGAGGAGGATGAACTCCTCCAACAAACAACAGAATACATTCACTGACTAAAGGTTGTCCTAAATTGTTTGGATGTAGGCAACTTGTTTTTATCTCCATAAACATTATCAGAACAAGTACAGCTAAATTACCAACAATGCTGTAGTTAAAGGAATATTCAGTACATCTGTTTGTTTATCCAATGGATGGTATAATTGAAAAACACACATTGAAAAATCTTAAATTAAACAACATAAATATGACAGTGATTTGGAACTCCGATTCAAACTGCAATGTTGAAGCTCTTACAACATGTTGTTTATTACCTTTGCAACCTCCCAGGGATTTTCAGTCAACAAAGAAAGCCTGCTGTTATTCCAATGGATGATTTTGGGGTTCTGGTGATTTTGTATTATCACATTTTTCCACGCATCACAAGTCGAACAGGCTGCAACTTGCTAAATAACAGAAATGGAAAGAAGAACGTTACAGCAATTACTCGATCACTGATGTCATGACTCATTGCAAAGTTATTGTCTTTTCAACAAAAATGTTTTGAAGGATTCTATTTGATGTCGAACTAAGTTACTTCAAAATCTCCATTGAAAAATAGTAAAGTAAATTAATGCAAACTCATGTCAAGTCGATCCGTCTATGGTTAAAATTTTCTCCAAAGACATAGAATTATTGGTTTCTCAGCATTGGCTTAAAGCATAAAATAAATTAATAAATAAAAAATCGGAATAGGAATCACGCGTGTCTCATACACCCTTGGGAGTCGGCATGCAGACATGCTTGTTGTGGGCTTTGCCAAGCTGAGTCGTGATACTTTTATGGAATGTCAACATCTCTTTCTCCACCAAAGGTAGAAGTCCCTGGCGCAGCTTCTGCAAGCAAAAGCCACCCTTGCACCAGTTCATGTAGCCGAGGCTTTTAAGTGCAGCCATGTTTATCCTAAAGGAATGGGGTGGGTTAAAATAAAAGCATCCAGGTGGATAAAAATGTTCATGAATAAAGAACAAAAGTTAAAGTAAAGAAAAATGGTGCATGGCAAATGTGATCAAATCTCGACTATAAATGCAAAATGTGTTCATCTGATGCCCTATTAGTACCAGCCATATTATACTAATGCCTGGTGTTGGCTTAATGGTTAGGGTGGCGAGCTTTGGATCCTAGGGTCTGAAGTTGAAATCCCACTCAGCTGTTGAATTAATACCAAGTGGGGTTAACTCGACCCGTCATCCTTCTGAGATCGGCAAAATAAGCTGCAGCATGCTGGTACACTGTGTCGGAGTGGTGACCCGTCCAGGATTGTGCCCAATAGCCAAGGAGACTGCTTAAGCAGCACCAACACTCCCTACAGAGTATGGTCCCAATCTCCTCCTCCTGTTCCTGTTGTGCCTTTCTGTGTACAGTTGTTCTGACATGAGTTTTTTTTTGCATTCCGAATGGAGGTATGCCTGGTGTTGGCTTAATGGTTAGGGTAGAGGGCTTGGGATCCTCATATACAGAGTTCAAATCCCACTTGGCTGTTGAATTAATATCAGGTGGGATTGACTGCCTGTCATCCTTCTGAAGGTTGGCAAAATGAGTGCTGGCTTGCTGGTATCCTGTGTCGGAGTGGCGACCCGTCCAGGATTGTGTCCAATAGCCAAGGGGACTGCTGAGGCAGCACCAACGCTCTGCACAGAGTATGGACCCAATGGATGGATAGGAGGTGGCTCATGCTTTCTGTTTCCAGCTTGCAGAACCTACACTTATCTGATTGACTCAGTCCTGCCACTTTCTTTAAGCCATTTGTACAGTATCCGTGGTCTTGGGATTTATAAGGATTCATTCTCCTTCCTCGTTGAGCTGACCTCTTCTTAACCACTCCAGTGAGCCTTCTTTGTCTATGCCCAATCTGTCCAACTCTGTTTTCTATCTTCCTGCTCTTTTGTCGTTACAAGGAAATCTAACACAGGTGGAGGCCATTCAGCCCATCAAGCCTGCACGAACACCATACTAATTTATCAACACAAGATCCAAGGAAGAAAATGCCAAAAAAATTAATTAATGAAATAATTTTTTGGGTTTGTTTGTTTTGGGGTTTTTTTGATATATATATATATATATATATATATATATATATATATATATATATATATATATATATATATATATATTCTGTAGTTTTTGTATTTTTTTTTCTTTTTTCTTCCCCTCAGGGGTGGGGGCATGGGCTTGGTTAAAAACACACAGCATCAACCACACAATTCCCCTTGACAAGACCCCCACCAACAGCACTCCGTACACATGCACACAATCACCCATCAATGATCAAACTCCCTAAAAGTCTTATCAACATCCATATACCCCACTATCTCCATAATTTCCAGGTACGTATCTTATTCTAATTTAAACTTATCCACTTTTTCTGCTGCCACGATCTTTCAAGGGAGGCCATTCCATGCATTAATGACTCTGTGTAAAAGCTCCCTGCTTTACTACCATTTTAACTCTCCTCTTCTTTATTCTCAGGCTATGGCCCCTGGTCCTATCACTGTCTACTCTGTTGAATAATTCAAATTCACTTATTTTATCTTTACCTTTCATTATCTTAAACATCTCTATCATATCTCCTCGTAACCGCCTCCTTTCTCGTGAATAAAGCCGTCTCCTTCAGTCGCTCCTCAAAGCTGAGTCTAGGTTAGCTAGGCCCGGAATCAATCTGGTAGCCCTGCACTGAACCCTCTCTGTGGCATCTATGTCCTTCCTGAGTTGTGGTGACCAAAACTGCAAACAATATTCTAGATGTGTCCTCACTAAATTCCTGTACAATGTTAACACCACCTCTTTTGATTTATAAATGATCCCCCTCCGAATACAACCTAAAACCCTATTTGCTTTACCTACAGCTGCCTGGCACTGTGCTGGCTACTTACCTTCCGTATCTATTACCACCTCCAGATCTTTCTCCTGTGTGACACGCTCCAAAATTACCCCTCGCATCCTGTAATCTCTATTTCATTGTTGCCCATCCCCAACACCTTACACTTGCTCAGGATAAATTCCAATCAGAAATCTATGCAAGTATCAATACTTTCCTGAATCTGATCACTACCTCCTCTGCTATCCACCTCACCTTCAAGCTTTGTGTCATCTGCAAATTTGGAAAGCTTACTCTTTACCCCATTATCCAAATCATTGATGTAAACAATGAATAGTAATGGTCCGGGTACTGATCCCTGAGGTACCCCACTACTTATATCCTCACAGCAAGACATCCTCCCACTCACAGCCACTCTTTGCTTCCTATCACGAAGCCAGTTTGAAATCCAATTCGCTACCTGACCAGCCACTCCACAAGCCCTCACCTTGGGTAACAACCTCCGATGTGGTACCTTATCAAATGCCTTCTTAAAGTCCAGATATACTATGTCCACTGCCTTTCCATCATCCACCCAATTAGACACTGCTTCATAGAACTCTAAAAGATTTGTTAAACAGGAACTACCTTTGGTAAACCCATGCTGACTACCTATAATTAGTTTGTATTTGTTTAAATGGTTCCTCATCTGGTTTTTAATTAATGTCTCCAACACCTTCCCCACAACTGAAGTCAAACTAACAGGTCCATAGTTTCCCAATTCTTCCCTGGATCCTTTCTTAAATTTTTTGTTCTTCCATTTGTCACTGTATATCTGTTGATATTTCACTGTATATTTTTCTTTTGTCTTTATTGCTATTATTACCTCCACCATGGAAGGTGGAAGGTTATGCTTTTTACCCCTGTTTGTCTGTCTTTCTGTCTGTTTGTTTGTTTGCGTACAGAATATCTCAAAAAATTGTGGATGGATTCGGATGAAATTTGGTGGAGAGTTTGTGTGTGGCAAGGGCGAACTGGTTAGATTTTGGTGATCTGAATCCGGATCCGACTAAGACAATTTCGAAAGTGATTCTTCACCACTGAGAGATGGGGCCAAAAACGATATAATAGCACCACATCTCAAAACATTATGGACGGATTTGGATGAAACTTGGGGGACAGGTTGGGTGATGACAAGGACGAATTTATTCAATTTTGGTGAAGATCTGAATACAGATCCAGAGAGGAGAATTTTTTAATTCTAAAAGTGATTCTTCACCATTGAGAGATTGGGCCAAAAACGATATATAGCATGATGTTTCAAAAATGTGTTTGGCCCGATATGTTCTTGTGGACCAGGCATTGCATGGTGGAGATATGTGCTCCAATGAGTGCCCTTCTAGTTGGGGCTGTATTCGTTGCTCTGTTTTGATTTCATGCATGACATCTTCCATTTGCAGCTGTCTTTGGAAATTATTTGTGAGGTGGTTTAGGGATACTTTCTCTGGCTTGCTGTCTTCGTGTTTGCATACAAATTGGATTCTGTTGTCTGTTAAACTTTTCACATACTCGGTGAATCCTACAGATGTCATTCTGTGCACTTGGTTGCGTTTCATCAAACCGCTACCTCCTCATCTTGACAGGTATATTCTCGGGATACACTGATTTTTGTAGAACATTTTGTGGATGGTGAGGAGTTTCCTTGTTTTGATATCTAGCTTGTTGATTTCCGCTTGTAGCCAGTTTATTATTCTGCAGCTCTATTGAAACACTTGTACTGCTAGTTGGTTAATGGCTTTAATTTTTTTTTTCTTGGGGCGAGATTTCAGGATCAGCCTCGTTTTATATAAGTATTTGTTGGCAATTGTTTTGCACATTTGATTGTGACATATTTGGTGGCCTTCTTCTACTTCGAGGTATTTGTATGATGCTTTGTTGTCTAGATCTTGTATTGTTCTTGTATCGTCTTGTATCGATTTCTATGTTGTCCATTTTTGTTGCTTTACTCCATATCAATGTGCACTTGGCACATTTATATCGGCTAAGTTCCATTTGAATGTTGTCGGGGTACCCTTTCACTAATTTCAGTTCTTCTACCAATTTTTCAGCGTTTGGTGCAATGACTTTTAGATCATCCATGTACAGTAGATGCGTCACCTTTTCTGTCTCTGTGGAAGTTCTCTTATTGAACATTAGCGTGTATTTCCATTGAATTTCTGAATTCCATTTTGAAATATCAGGGATACCACCACACAAACTTAAGCTGAAAGTGGGCTGCCCAGTTATTGTTCTACGTTCATTGGATCCACCAAATATCATGAATGGCACCCGCTGTACAGTCTACCGAATGAGCCCAAATGTGATTGAAGTAATCCTGATTAATGGACCGGCAGCAGGAAAACATGCATTAATTCCAAGGATACCGCTTATACCATCCGACAGTGACCTGCCATTCCAGTTCCGTAGATTACAATTTCCCTTACGACCTTGGCTTTGCCATGACAATTAACAAAGCACAGGGTCAGACGTTCAGCATAATCAGACTAGATCTGAGTTCGCCTGTTTTCTCACACGGAATGTTGTATGTTGCAGCATCAAGAGTTGGATCAAGATCAAAGCTGCACGTCCATGCCCCAGACAAGAAAACGAGGAACGTTGTTTTTAAAAATGTGCTGCAGTAGACGACCGGAGAGACCCGTTCGTAACAAAATTGGCTCCACAGAAACTGTGAGTAACCGACATATGCTTTCATTTATGAATTACCCGTTGAAGACGGGTACTTTGCTAGATTAGTAGATATGTGTAGAGTCAAATTATATGTGTGAAGTCCAAACTGTTAGCAACAATCACGTCTTTTCTCCTTCACTTTACGCTGACAGTGTCATTATTAACGGTGCACGAGAACCAACAAAAGGCTGATGGTGGGAGATGAACTCAGCTCAAAAACCACGATTAGTCAAAATTAAACCCGTGATAACTAAATCGGTACACAAGAGGTTGCCCACGATTGGTGAAAACCTGTGATATTTAAGGGTTTACTGTATTGTATACTAGAGGGGCTACTCGGTGCTTCCCGGGGATGGGGAGGGGGGAGTACCAAACACTGTCAGCTGGGTGTGCTTTTCCCAGTGGGAGTTTTTGGGCGTGTTGGACATTGAAAATCTATGGAGTTATTGGCCCATGGTGGTTATCGTTTGCCTGTAGGCTGGCAGCAGCACCACCTGACCACACATCCCAATATACACTTTGTAATGCCCTCTGGTGGCCTCAAAGCAAACTTAAAGGAGAACATGTGGAAGTTTAAAGCCTTTCCCAGATTCTGAGGTGCCTACTCCCAAAATTTGGGGCCTCGAGGTGCTACGGTTTGGCCGTGGGAGAGAAACATATAAACACAAACAAACATGCAAGCACTTGAAAATATTTATAAGAGGTCAACGTTTTCAATGCACAACATGTGCCGGGACCCCTACGGAGTGTTTATTCATTCATTTATTTATTTATTTCTCCAGGCAGCGCTGGGTACCCCACCAAAGCTGGGTCACCTGATGAAGATCAGGTTATTGAGACTTGAGTAGGTAAAAATTATAGTCCTGTTCAGTAAAAAATGTTACCACGCTAACTTGTGAATAGGTAATAGGATTTTGACCAAACTTTGTTTGAGTATACATACAGGATGATGCAAAGATGAACTGATTAGATGGCAGCATCGAGAGGTCAAAGCTCAAAGGTTAGAGTCTATGATCGGTTTTTCTTACTGCGATTACTTAAGAACGGCTGAAGGGATCCAACTCAAACTTCACCCAAGTAAATATATATATATATATATATATATATATATATATATATATATATATATATATATATATATATATATATATATATATATATATATATATATATATATATATATATATATCTTTCTCTTCTTCTTTCGGCTGCTCCCGTTAGGGGTCGCCACAGCGGATCATCCGTATGATCCGCACAGTGATTTGGCACATGTTTTATGCCGGATGCCCTTCCTGCGCAACCCTGGTCGCCTCTTACGACACAGGGATCTGGTACACCTATTTTAACCGGGGTATACACCGGCCCAGTACACTGGTACTCATTTTGCCGACCTCGGAAGGATGACAGGCTGAGTCAACCCCCTGGTGTATTAATTCAGTGGCCCAACGGGGCTTGAACTCAGGACCTTTTGGATCCCAAGCCGCTGCCCTACCACTGCGCCAACACCAGGCATATATATATATATATATATATATATATATATATATATATATTCTCATATATATATATATATATATATATATATATATATATATATATATATATTTTCATATATATATATATATATATATATATATATATATATATATATATATATATATATATATATATTCTCATATATATATATATATATATATATATATATATATATATATATATATATATATATATTCTCATATATATATATATATATATATATATATATATATATATATATATATATATATATATATATATATATATATATATTCTCATATATATATATATATATATATATATATATATATATATATATATATATATATATATATATATATATATATATATATATATATATATATATATATATATATATATATATATATATATATATATATATATATATATATATATATATATATATATATATATATATATATATATATATATATATATATATATATATATATATATATATATATATATATATATATATATATATATATATATATATATATATATATATATATATATATATATATATATATATATATATATATATATATATATATATATATATATATATATATATATATATATATACTCATATATATATATATATATATATATATATGCTCATATATATATATATATATATATATATATATATATATATATATATATATATATATATATATATTTAACGATTAACAACGGAGGGATTCTCAACCCACTACGGCCATCTCCGGGGTTTATAACGCCGGCTGGCTCGGCACAGACCTCGGGTCACGCGTCTTCAATCGCGATACCAACGAAATCCTGGACCTTACCAGTTGGGGAGATAGACCCCGGTTACAGACGGGTTTTGTCAGATGCCGAGCATTTTCTGCCAGTCTGTAACCATTTTGGTTTTATATGCCAATCGAACGGATCGTTCCTCGGCGCGACACAAATTAATCCATAGCGGCAACTTCATACGAACCAACCAGATTTATTGGGGAACATCGGGGAACACAACACAAGCAAAACATTCACGACACTGTTTTATCAACAATCTTTAACCCGTTCTAAACTAGGGAACTACGGATTACAGGTTTTGAGGGGGTCCTTACTGAGATATGCCGTAAACAACGTGCAGACAAGACAGACAGACAGCATGCAGACAAGACAGAGTACTTGGTGATGTTTCATGGACGAGAGGAAAGTGTCAAAAGCACGAATGTCGCTCGTAACAAGCCGATGTCCACGGATTCAAGCCCAAGCTCGAACACGCCACGTGGCAAGATGGCGGCGCCGTACTCTTTCTTCTCAAGGCACCGCGTGCGCACGCCCTCCTCAGCGCATTCTGAACCCACGCAATGTCGACGGCACAAGACCGTTAGATCGACGATGGGTTTCAGCTGATGTCTCTCAAGGTCCAGCATACAAATCCAGGTCTGGCCTGTTCCCCAGACAAGGCCAAATCGAGGTGCCGGGCTCCGCAGGCAGATCGACAAACGTGTCGAGCCATGAGATGAGTAAGGACGGATGCTCCGCGGCCAGACGCAGGTTGAACCTGTTGATCACCTCTTCATAAGAGACGATCGCCGACTTGACGTGCAGGCCGCCTCTCCCACTGCCAAAAAAGGCAGACTCGATGTGCAGGCCGCCTCTCCCAATGCCAAAAAGGCAGACTCGATGTGCAGGCAGCCTCTCTTACTACCAAAAATGGCAGAAATCGGCGCTGTGGGGGCGTGGTGGAGTGGTTTTGGTCGTCACGTGTTCGCAAGGCATATAGGTGTTCGCGCCGCTAGAGGCGTGTGTGTAGTCTACAGTAGTGTGCATTCGGACGGGCAATAAACAGAGTTTGACAACCCTCACGACTCTCCGTTCCTCACTGCCCTCCGGACATTACATTGGCGACGAGTCTGTTCGGATCGACGTGTGCAGAGTGCCTGGTTTTCATCGGTATTGACTTGGAGTCTTTGGCCGGAGCAATTGGATTGTTGGGCGCACGGAGCGCCGGGAAAATCAGCGCAGCTCGTGCGGTTCGAGTTCGTTCACTTCGCGAGGATCGCAGGGAAGCGCATCGCGAGTTTCGCACACCCGCACGCACACTCTTCGGTGCGGGTCGAGTCCGGCAGCCAGACGTCTCGCCGTCGCCTGCGAGTTCAAGTCGAGTGAACGACGGCCGCGCTCAGAGATCGTTTTATTTCTGATTTGCAAGCCTCGGGAATGGTTTCTGCAATGCCACGGCTAAAGGACGAGGACATTAAGTTCAACTCAGAAGCGGCGTCGGCTGTCGCACAGACTCTGAGAGATGTCCGAAACCTAGATGGCCAGTGCGCAGCAGGTGATCCGGACGTCAGCGCGGTGTAGCAAGCGCCCACGGCCGCACGCACAGTCTTCTGTGCGGGTCGTGACCGAACGTTGCAACGCAGTCAGTCGCACGGCGGTCTGAACACTCAGGGACGTCTACAGTGTGTTTGTCGAATGGCGGGGGCCGCCATTAAGGTCTTGGATAGTGAGGTGCGGGACGACCCCAGCGACCTGGAGAGTGGCCTGCAGCCTAGGCATAGCGATCCCGGCGGCCCGGAGCAGGAAATGCAACCAATGTTGAGCCTGTTTTCAATTGGTCCGGAGGTGACAAGACCAATGACAGTGGAGGTCGAGGTGAATGGGGCACCGTTCGTGTTTCAAGTTGATACCGGGGCCGCAGTGTCGGTCATGGGCGAACGGGCCGCTCATGACCTCCGCGGTGTTCACCTGGTCAAGACGACCTTTTCGATGTACACGTACACCGGCGAAGCGATTGCACCACTTGCTGTGACAGACGTCTCGGTGGTCTACCAAGGTCAAAGCGCCCTACTCTCATTGTTCGGGGTACGAGGGGAGGGGCCCGCCCCCCGCCCTTTTGGGCCGGGACTGGTTGGCGAGCCTCAGGCTGGACTGGATGGCGCCAGCCGGTGGCCTTGGACGTCCCATGCCGGGCCGGTTGGGGTTTCGGTGGGAGGAGGAGGAGGAGTTTCCTGTTTCGGAGTTCGTACCTCCAGGTGCACCTCTGCCTCCTTCGGGGCACGTACCTCCGTTTGGACCCAGGCCTCCCTCGAGACCCGAGGGCAAGGTTCCAGCGGCAGGAGCCACGACGATGCAACATGGGTTGCCGTTCATTGCTTCCTGCAACTGCGGTATACGGTTCTGGAGCAACGGGAGCCAGGCCAGCTGTGACGGACTCTCGCACGTCCGCTGCGCTCATGATACAGTGCACACCTGTGTCGTGCAGGCAATTTCAGTGGGGGATTGGAGCGAGCCGGTCGCGTTCAAGAAGTTTGCGGAACGCAACCATCGACGGTATCCTTGTCAACGTTCAGATGACGACCGGCACGCAAGTCACCTCGACGTCGTGACAACCAAGAGGCGTACGCACAATGTGGTTCATAAATTGCTAATTGTTGTGTATTTGATTCTCGCATTCAGCTTCGCGTTGTTAAATCAAATGCCGACACTCCGTATGTGAGCATAATGTGGTTGGTTGGGATCAATCAATATGATGACCAATATGATCAATATGATGTGAAGAACTTGCGGACGATCGTTGCGAATAAAGAGGTCTTTCTAATCTCCAGCTGCGAGGACAGTCCGCGGTTCGCTACCCTCTCATGTGTTGGAATTATACTGGGGGAACGCGCTGTACGTGAAGGGAAGTTTGCATCTGCGCAGATGATGTTCTTGTTGCTTTATAACATGGCTGAGTGTGATGCGTGGTTTTGTATGGGATTGCTGGTACTGCAGCCGGCTAATTGCCGGTTTGACTCGCATGTGGGATGCCGGCGCTGTTCAGCGTCACCCCTCCCGTTACTCTTGCGGGGGCCAGGCTGTTATCTTCCCAAGGCCGCCCCACCCGCTGCTCCGATCTCCGAGCGCGGCCGTCGTTCACTCGACTTGAACTCGCAGACGACGGCAAGACATCTGGCTGCCGGACTCGACCCGCACCGAAGACTGTGCGTGCGGCCGCGGGCGCGCAAAACTCGCGATGCGCTTCCCTGCGATCCTCGCGAGGTGATCGAACTCGAACCGCGCGAGCTGCGCTGATTTTCCCGGCGCTCCGTGCGCCCGACAATCCAATTGCTCTGGCCAAAGACTCCAAGTCAATACCGATGAAAACCAGGCACTCTGCACACGTCGATCCGAACAGACTCGTCGCCAATGTAATGTCCGGAGGGCAGTGAGGCACGGAGAGTCGTGAGGGTTGTCGAACTCTGTTTCTTGCCCGTCCGAATGCACACTACTGTAGACTACACACACGCCTCTAGCGGCACGAACACCTATATGCCTTGCGAACACGTGACGACCAAAACCACTCCACCACGCCCCCACAACGCTCCCTGCCAATACACTACACTGGGGACCTGAGTATGTGCCTTTTCAAGGTTTGATATTAATCGGACAAGTGGTTCCCAAGTTATGGCCATTTATTTACCAACCAATGAAAGGACACGGTGCTATGACATCACGATTAACATCACAATTCTTTTTTAAATCTTTTTTTTTTTGCACGTATCACAAGTGATGTCACAATTCTTCTTCTTCTTCGTTTGATGTGACGTCACAATTGATGCTGGGGACCTGAGTGTATGCCTTTTCAAGGTTTGATATCGTTCTTCTTCATCCGTTTCAGCTATTTCCCAAGTTATGGCCATTTATGATACGGTTGGTCCGATCTCATTGAAGCAATGCCTTTTCAAGGTTTGATATTAATCGGACAAGTGGTTCCCAAGTTATGGCCATTTATTTACCAAACCAATGACAGGACACGTTGCTATGACATCACAATTCTTCTTCTTTGTTTGATATGACATCCCAATTGATGCTGGGGACCTGAGTATGTGCTTTTTCAAGGTTTGATATCGTTCTTCTTCATCAGTTTCAGCTGTTTCCAAAGTGTTTCCCAAGTTATGGCCATATGTTTACCAAAGCAATGACAGGACATGGTGCTATGACGTCACAATTATCAATTAAGTTTGCTATCAAAAAAGATACATACTGTGGTGAAAATTTCGTTTCGATCGGTCTTGCCACCGTTCCTGAGAAAATGATTTTTTAAATGAAAGAACCTGAAAATTGCCGGCAGAAAAGGAAAAATACGGGCACGCACGTACGGGCATGCAAGAGCGAACGAACGGCCTGTGTGGTTGTTGTTTCTGGGACGCGGTTTGAAAGTTTTTTTTGTTTGTTTATTTGTTTTTTTTTTTGCACGTACGGGCACATGAGAGCGAAGGAACGGCCTGTGTGGTTGTTGTTTCTGGCACGCGGTTTGAACTTTTTTTTTTTGCATGTATTGCCACGCACGTATGACCACGCACGTACGGGCACGCACTGGTGTATGTATATATATACATATATATATATATATATATATAGATATATATATGATGT
This sequence comes from Eptatretus burgeri, assembly GCF_056783735.1. NCBI lineage: Eukaryota > Metazoa > Chordata > Myxini > Myxiniformes > Myxinidae > Eptatretus > Eptatretus burgeri. Next base: position 98,551,084 of record NC_140963.1, read on the forward strand.
ATGCATAAACTGATTAGATTATGGGGTCAAGAGGTCAAAGGTCATGGCAAGTAAAAATGTGATATTTGAGAATAGCTGAAGACATTTAAATCAAACTTGGTACAAGTATACATAACGATGCAATAATGTGGGTGGAGGCATATCTGGTGACATTGAAGAGTGCCCTTAGTAGTTCCTAATATAAATGTTGTTGTACCCTCTTAAGAGTTCTTGGAAATCCCTTGAAGGTGCTTTTGATTTCATATCACAGTGACATTACATCGTCTTAAGTAATAAATTTCCTGATGGACTCGTACTTTTGCACCCCACTGTACATTTACAAAGAATTGCACTGTGGGTGGGGGTTGTGCCCTTGAACTAACCCTGGGTACCCCCTCCCCCCAGCACATTTGTAGATCTGGTGGAGATTGGCTCAGCCGTGTTTTTTTTTTTTTAGATCCTCGTGGAGGATCTCTAAGTCTTACTCATGTTGTTGTTCTTCATCTTCTTCTTGTGGACTTTTTTGTTTCACAGCCTACAGTTTTCATCGAAACTTCCTGAAACTTGGCATATATATGTAAAAATACCCTGTGCAGACACTAACGATCTCCGATTTTGGAAATTCCTCCAAGAAAAAAAAGTTATGACGTCAAAATATCTCCACTAATGGAAATCACCAAAAAAATTATCTCGGAAACTAGGCAAGCTTTTTGAATTCTGGTTGCGGGAATCGAACAGGGCATTAGCAGAGATGAATTACCGCACATATGATGCATCATTATGATGTCATATCAATTTTTATGACGTCATTCCTATTTTTTGACATTTTTTGTTTCACAACCCAGAGTTTTCATCGGATCTTCGTGAAACTTGCCATGTATATGCAGAAAGCCCATGCGCAGGCAGTAACCATCTCCGATTTTGGAAATTCTTCCTAGAAAAAAAGTTGACGTCATAATATCGCCGCTAATGGAAATCGCCAATACCATTATCTCCGAAACTAGGCAAGCCGTTTGAATTTTGTTTGCGGGAATCAAGCCGGGCATTAGCACAGATAATTTATCACAAACCTGATACAGCACAATGACGTCATATTCGTTTTTATGACGTCATCATTAAGAGGACGAGGATCTTTGCTCATTTGAGCTTGTTTCTATGATTCAGACCGATTCATACATACATAGAATTTCCTTGGTTGAGGGGAGTTGTTGGGGTTGAAAACTAAAAAAAACTTGTCCAAGTCTCTCTCTCTATCTTGGATTCCACAAATCCTAGTTTGTAAAATGTATCCAGCTCCACCTTGTGGACGTTTATAAAGACCAGGTGGAACACATATCAAAATCACTTACTCCTGTCATTCACTTTTCCCGGGAAACCAATGGCACACTTCCCAGAATTTTCCTTTGTGACGCAGAGATCGAGCTTGGACACGTCACGTCCGCCTGACCTTTCGTCCACGTGATCACACGACGATCGCTTTGGAAGCACGCTCGTCTGTTTTGAGACGTGTTCCTGTTTGTCCTGCACGAATAACTCGATCAACTTGTTTTATAAAACGTTGATGATCAACGGCACACACGGACCGCCTGATTTACCCCCAAGCAGTATCTGTCGACTCGTATCCTTTAAACAACTAAATTCATTGGACAGCACATCTTTGTTCTCTCAGAGAACGACGAACCACGACGATTCCATGCTCCTTACTTTGCCCATTGGGTAAATGGGTGGAAAGAACCTTGAAATCTGCACCAACACAGGGAAGTATAATCCGAACGAAGAAACAGCTGCTCGTCAGAAACTTTCAATATTCAAACACGGAACGCGGAAGCGGTCAGCAGGGGTTACCCGAAAGTTTAATGAAATGAAATGATCTGAAGGATGTTATTTTTTTATCATGACGTCATACATTGTCTTATGTCCGTAAAACTCCATTTGAACCTCCGTTTTAAATCCGTTACATAAAATGTATTTGGACTTGAAAACGTCGACAGGAAGACGTTACAAGTTGAGCTAGCCGATACACCAAGAGACCCATTTTGCAGTACAGTATAAATTAAACAAGGATCAACATCAGATGAAACAGCTCGGTTTCAGGCCACAGACACAATCACAATAGGATTGGAGGGGGGGTGTGGACGAAGACGATGGGAATTGCATTCGCGGCTCGCTTGCAGGGGGCACTGCATCAGCGGCACAGAAACGCCTCCAGAAAATGATGCTCCTGCAGCCAAGTGCTGCATATACGAACGGAAGAAGGCGCTTGGTGCACACGCACGAAGCAAAAATCAGGGTTAAGCAATTGGTTCACTTCTGTCTGTTTGTCTGTCACTTCCTTCATGTCCACAAACATCAGTTGATGATGAAAGAACAACTTCATTTAAATTGAATGTTTTATTTTGAACATGAAATCGTGTGCAGAGAGGAGTGATAATAGTTTTACTCTGCCTGCCTGGCAGTCAAAAGAAAAGAAAAATGAAAATCATTCGAAACAGGAATCTTACTGTTTATGAGGATGTTATAAAGGACACAAACAACAGGCATGAAGAATTAATGTAACGTGTTAAATAAGTTGGTGTAAAAGACGCCCTGCATCAACAACGTTAAACTTTCGAATTTTTTTCTTCCACCTTAAAATATATATATTTTTAATTGCAGTTGAATTATATACTTGAACACTGGAGAACACAAATCACCTTTCAGCATTTTCAAAACTCTTCCGTTTTGCACTAATTGCACAAAATATTGAAGCATTTACGTCATCGCGACCGATCAAATTTGCCACTCGTAAACCCCACCCACGTCCTTGTTTCTCATGACAGCACGGGGTAAAGTGTTCTATGAACACTCCAGTAACCGACTTTCGTCACTGTTCTTTCCTCATTATGTGCTCTAAGGAAACATATATTCTTATTATACAATATACATGCATGTATTTAATTTCTTAGCCTTTGATGCATCTCTTCCTCCCTTTACAAATCAATCATAAGTGCATTATCTCATTCTCTTCAACTCACCAACTTACTCACTCCCCAACTCTGACTCTCTGACTCTCCAACTCTGTAACTCATGCAACAACCCTCTGACTCTACAATTCTCTCACTGATTCTCCAACTCATTATCCAACCCTGACTTTCTGACTTTCACTTTCTAATCCTCAAAACCTCAGACTTTCTCTCTTTCTCTCCTCTCTCTCCTGTCTGTCTCTCCGCTCTCTCTCTCTCCTGTCTGTCTGTCTGTCTGTCTCTTTCATCTTCTTCTTCTTCTTCTTCTTTCGGCTGCTCCCGTTAGGGGTCGCCACAGCGGATCAACCGTCTCCATTTCGCTCTATCCTCCACATCTTCCATTGACACTCCA
>NC_140963.1:98554916-98580916 GCF_056783735.1 Eptatretus burgeri
CAGCACTGCATTCCGGGGAGCAGATACTGATCCGATAGTTTACCGTCGGGTTGAGAATCAAACCCAGAATAGACAACTTTTTAAAGTCGAGGTACCGAGTACAAATGTTAGTTCAATCATTAAAAACACAGAAATGGAAATAATGAGACAAAGGAGAGGAAAAGGAAAAAAAATAAAAATGGGGAGTGGGGGGGGGCGAAAGAGTGGGTCTGCACCTATTACATCATCACATATATATGTATATATATATATATATATATATATATATATATATATATATATATATATATATATATATATATACATAGCTATAAAGCTCTTTCTAACCACTGACTCATGAACTGATATTAAAGATCGGTGCCTTCTGGGTGATGTAGAAAGCTGAATTTTGCGTGCTGATGGACATTGAAGCTGGAACACCGGAAAATAAAATAAAAAAAAAAATCACAAAATCGTCGGACATCCAAAAATAAAATACCAATAAATGAAAATAAATAAATAAATAAATAAATAAAATGCAGGTGTGCGACCTAAGAATTGGGAAACACGGTTCGGATGCTTACACAATGTGTAAGCACACCCTGCTAGTAATATATAAAGCTCTTTCTAACGACTCACCGAGTCCATCCATCCATCCATCTATTGGGACCATACTCTGTGCAGAGTGTTGGTGCTGCCGAAACAGTCTCCTTGGCTACTGGGCACAATCTTGGATGGGTCGCCACTCCGACACAGGATACCAGCAAGCTGGCACTCATTTTGCCAACCTCGGAAGGATGACAGGCACTCACTGACTCACTGACTGGTATTAAAGATCGGTCCCTTCCAGGTTACATAGGAAGTTGAAGTTTTCTGTGCTGATGGACATCGAAGGTTGTACACTGAACAATATCAGATCCTCTTCAAGCTTCTTCTTATACTGATTGACCAAAAGAGATAAAACTGAAGAAAGCGATTGTTAATATTCAAAACAAAGACAATACATGTTTTCTATGGTCTGTTCTTGCTCACTTCCATCCTCCACAATGGAAACCTGAAAGGGTTGAACATTATAATAAATACGAGAATACATTATATGTTAAAGATTTAAAGTTTCCAATGTCATTGAGAGATTTTCCTAAATTTGAGAAAATGAATAATCTATCTGTTAATGTATATGGATTAACGGATACAAACAAAGTTCAGATATTAAAAATTTCAAACAACTATAAAAGTGATGAAACACACATTGACCTTCTCTACTTTACTTCAGAGGAAAAATCACATTATGCTTTCATCAAAAAATTATCAAGATTAACCAAATCACAACTATACAAGAGAAAATGTAAAACGTATCCTTGTAAAAGATGTCTCAACTCCTTTCACACAAAAGAACGATTAAATCAACATTCAAAATATTGTAGTAATCATAAATCAACCGCAATCAATTTACCAAAAGCAGGTTCAAACATATCATTCAAAGATTTTAACAAATAAATATAACATCCGTTTGTGATATATGCTGATTTTGAAAGTATCCTTGAAAAGATAGATACTGTTTCTCCAAATCCAAAGAAATCATACACAAGTAAATATCAAAAACATACTCCTTGTGGTTTCTGTTATTATATCAAATCATCTGTTGGTGATGAATACAACAAGGTAGAACTTTATAGAGGAGAAGATGCCTCAGAGAGGTTTGTAAGACGATTGGAAAAAGACTGTATAAGATAAAGATAAATAATGGTGAAAACCGATAAAACAATGTCATTTAACAAAGGGAGAGAAAAAGGAATTTAGAAAGAAGTGTCTGTCATATTTGTGAGGAGAAAATTGAGGGAGAGGTCAAAGTTGGGGATCATAGCTGAGCTGAGATTAAAACAGACTCAGTGGAGAGTGTTGGCCCGTACAGGGAAAAATCTCGTGACCTTTGCGTTATCAGTACCACACCAAATTAGCCACAAGCCAAAATGGCCTCCAGACTTAACATGTTACCCCAAGATGAATTGAATGCATCATCACTTTTATTATGATTATTATTATTATTATTATTATTATTATTATTATTATTATTATTACTCGTGCATGCCTGTAGGTGTGTGCCCGTATGTGCGTGGCCGTACGTGCAAACAAAAAACAAACAAAAAAAACTTTCAAACTGCGTGCCAGAAACAACCACACAGGCTGTTCCTTCGCTCTCGTAAACGACGACTGGATTGGGGCATTGTGTTTAAGAAAATCGAGAAAGTACAGAAATCGAGGAAAAAAAGAATACAGTCAGCCGATAAATTGAGGAAAAAATCGAGAAAGAATACAGTAATCGTCACTGACTGGATTGGGGCATTGTGTTTAAGAAAATCGAGAAAGTACAGAAATGGAGAAAGAAAATACAGAAAGTCGATAAATCGAGAAAGAATACAGTAATTGTCACTCTCTGGAAGTCCGGAAGTTAAGTCCTCATTGTCCGGAAGTTCGCATATCGTGGTTACGATTATTCGCAATTTAGTTTTAATGGCCAATTATTCAATCAGCTCCAACGTATTTTACCTTTTCGCAATGTCATCGCAAGGAAAAACACAGAGAAGAGAAGACAAAAAAAAGAAGAAAAAAAAAACTGACGTGCAAAAAAAAACGGACGCGCAAAAAAAAACTTTCAAACAACCACACAGGGCGTTCCTTCGCTCTCGTAAATGACGCGCGCACACACACAAACACACACACACACACACACACACACACACACACACACACACACACACATACATACACACACACACACACTAACAGATTGTTGGAATTATAGATAGATGTACAGGTAACTACTTTCTCTGCAGTGTGACGCCATTTTCTGGGGGAAAAAAGTACCAAAACAGCAACAAACTAGAGGGGGAGCACTCGGTATAGTGCAAAACCTCCGCCGCCAATACTGCTGGGTCACTTAAGTGAACCTGATATCCTATTCATTGCAGGTCAAAACGGATCAGACTCGACTGAACCACGATTGAATAAACTAAACTAGATCAACGCGCATGTAGAAATTCCATCCCAATAAAATGGAAATTTTTTTGAAAAAAAAGTTGCAAAATTTCTGGGTTTTTTTTCTATAACAAATTTTTTTTTGGGGGGGGGGTTTGGAAATCACTTAAAACATGTAGAAGTTCAAAAAAAAATTCAAATATTTTTCAAATAAAATCGAACAGCATAAGAAATCGAGAAATTATTAGAACACACGAAGTCATCACTCTCCGGAAGTGCGTACATTGTAACCCGTAATGGGGAACGCGGCTGAGGTTCTTTCATAGGGATCGTGTGATGGCAAGCCGAGTTTTTAGTGTGCAAGCTTGGTATTATAATAGAGATTATAACAGGTATTCAAATGATGCTCCGAGGAGACCATCCATTTATCATGTATGCAACGTACAGTGTTAAAAGCCAAAACAGCATACAGAGCTATGAAATGGTGAGAAAGCCAGTTCAAGGAGATTCGTGACCTTGGTTTTTATCAGCACCAAACCACGAACAGCCAGGCTGCCTTCACTCCCTGCCTGAAGTTTCTTTAGTTGTTACAATATCATTTCCAATTCAGATTTTCACCAAGATTGAATTAACACACACACCCCTCGATCCGGTAAAAAATACTCTCAATGACATTCGCCCCGCACGATGAATTAACAACACGTGCAGAATCGGTCGCCATCGTTTCCTCTGGAATCGGTGTGTGCACCTCACCTCAACCAAAGTCTTCAGAGTCTACGGTGACGACCAACCTTTATCTCCATTTTCCGTCACACGTGCACTCCCACAAGCTTCACAGGTCACAATACACAACAGAGCACGTTTTATTCCAGTGAAATCTATTGAACTCGCACACGTTCCATTTCGACACTCACTCAGCACCACATGCAGATCAATGCGAATCAGTGTGCATACAAATCGGATATGAATACAAACATACAAGAGTTCCAGGTTGGAACACCCAACTTGCATTCTTAACAAAAAACTCAACTATTCCAATCACAAAGCATTCACAAATCCATAACACCTCCACACAATACAAAACAACAGCCTCACAGCAAGCAAACCTCCAGTGAGTACAATGAACAAACAGAAATACAAACAGGTAACTCAACAAACATTCATAACACTTATTCATTTCCCACTTAACCATTCTCCTTGCTCGTTTACCTTGGCCGTTTACCTGGGTCGGAACTCAGTCTCAGCATGACGCTGTTCGATATATTGCTTGCACGCCTCCAGAAAGACTGCGAGCTGAATGCATCCTTCAATGTGGCCTTTCTGTATCGGGTCTGCATTCCGAACCGGTCACCAAGAGGAGCCTTCTCTCTGCGTTGTGTCTGCACTCCCTTCTCTCCATGCTTTCCTTATCTCCTCTTTAAGTACTCCTCTGGCTCCTAGTTGATCCTCTTCATTTCCCTCCAGAACTTTCCTCAGGTGATTCAAACAATCCCGATCAAACGTACCATTTTCAGGAAAAGGCAATTTACTGTTCATAGACCAAATGTACCAATTTGCAATGACTCTCACAGAATCTGGTCCGTATTTATCGAACATATATCTTATGCATGTCCCTCTCCGTGGCCTGTGGCATGTCGCTTCGGTATACACAATCTCGTCACTCTTTAACAGCATTTCCAATCTTTCAAACCCCACGTCACAAATACTAAAGAGTACGCACTTCAATAAATGCTCAAAATACAATAAATGCTGGCCAGCAGTGTAATAAAGCAACTATATAGTACTGTTACTTCAAACCACATAATCCTCAAAACACAATCACACTTTACTCACACTCACATACTCACACAGCGAGCTGGGTCATGAACCCCTCACGGAGGTGGTATTCCAACTCCCCTCTCTTTGGCCAGAGGGGAATGGCCTTTCCCCAATGCCTCTACTGTACCCAGTACAGCACCATGAGCCGAGTAACGAACTCACTCAAGGTACGGCGAAGACTCTAGCTTCCCGTCAAGAGATCCCTGATCTCTGTTCAGCCCCAGGCTGAAGCGGTCCCAGACCGTAGGATCCTCCCAGGCCTCCAATAAAATTCTCTGACATGTACTTTCCTTTGTTCGAAGTACGTTACCCGCTCAGAACAGTCCCACCGTCAGGGATAGCATCTCGTTGGCATTCGCCGTCCCTCCGGACCATGCACTGCCTCCAGGGATTTAGTACCTCCGTGTCATGGCACCAATTGTTGTAGAATTTTGTAGTTAACGTTTTAACCGACTCAAGGTAAATCCTGTTACTCAAATGAAAGCCACAATTAATTCACTGTCCACAACAGAAAGTACATTACATCAGATAATTTTATTAACATAGTACTATGGAGTCAAACCACTGAGATGGTATACATCCAGTTCAATGATTTGCACGAAACTAAGATTACATTTTCTGGCATCTGGCACTAAATTAAGATTACATTGCTTTTGTGGGAGTGGAAGGGGCTGATAAGCATTAGGCAAAAGAACTCCAACTGCAAAACGTGTCTATTAGGTGAAAGAATCATGGCAAAAGTTGGTGTGATCAACCAGGTCACTTTGTTCCATAGCAAGACATTCATTTTATCAACATTTAGGCCAAAAGACTCTTGGCTAAAAGGAAGCATAACTGTCATCCAATTCAACTTATAGCATAAAAATTAAATTTATAAAGCACCAGCAACAATTATAATTGAGAGTACATTAATATAATTATTTTCTTCCACAATTGGCAGTATCGTGTGTGTGTGTGTGTGTGTAATATATATATATATGTATATATATATATATATGTATATATATATATATATATATATATATATATATATATATATATATATATATATATATATATATATATATATATATATATATATATATATATATATATATATATATATATATATATATATATATATATATATATATATATATATATATATATATATATATATATATATATATATATATATATATATATATATATATATATATATATATATATATATATATATATATATATATATATATATATATATATATATATATATATATATATATATATATATATATATATATATATATATATATATATATATATATATATATATATATATATATATATATATATATATGTATATATATATATATATATATATATATATATATATATATATATATATATATATATATATATATATATGTATATATATATATATATATATATATATATATATATATATATATATATATATATATATATATATATATATATATATATATATATATATATATATATATATATATATATATATATATATATATATATATATATATATATATATATATATATATATATATATATATATATATATATATATATATATATATATATATATATATATATATATATATATATATATATATATATATACACTACAACTTAGGGCACTCTTCAATGTCACCGGATATGCCTCCACCCACTTTCCAAAAAACATATATGTATATATATATATATATATATATATATATATATATATATATATATATATATATATATATATATATATATATACAGTGATCCCCCGTTTCTCGCGGGGGTTACATTCCAAACCCTCCCGCGGTAAGTGAAAATCCGCGATGAATGGACGCCTCCACAACTGTTTTAAACTGTTTCCGTCACAGTTTCCGTCTCTCAAAAACTGTTTTAAGCTTCTCTGATGCAAAACATATCCCTCTTTATCATAGAATGTTGTTAATAACTTTTCTGTTGATTTACCTTTAATATTAAAACTTTTATGATAATCACTTAACCATTCTTTCTTTGGGGTTTCTTTCTCACATGCAAAAGGAAGATCTTTATGCTTATTATGAAGATCACTTGGGTACCTCAAATCAACTTCAAAATAATAACCTTCTTCTTCGTCATTCAATTCCTCTTGAGAAGAAATAACAATATTCATCAAAGCCTTTTCATAATCCTTTTCTTCCACCCACTCTAATTTACCATAAGACAGAGATTGAGACATTGCCCATCCATACAAATTATTAGCATCAAAATACATCAAATAATTACTATCTTTTTCACTATCATAATTTGGAAGATATTTATTATTTGCTTTAGCATATCTTTTTGAACATACTTGTGATATTCCACCTCTCTTGGACTTCTCAATCATCAAAAGCATATCAACATCACTGATTAAATCTATATCTTGTTTTGTCATTTTCAACATTGCACTCCAAGCTAAAGCAGGAGCTGTGAAATAGTGGGCAGGATCTAATCCATAACAATTTTTATTATGACAGAGTGATCTAAAAGCTTCAAACACATCAGCTAACAATAAAACATCTGTTTTTAGATATAAATCATGATATTCTCCAAGGTTCTTTATCTTAAATATTTTCCATATTTCTTGTGCGTGTTTATATTCCTTATCACTTATCTCTTCTTCATAAAGGTTATTATAGAAACTTTCTTTTGAAGGAAGTTGTGTTTCTTTAAATCTCATAAATGAATCCATATAATCATAAGGATAAATTCCCTTACTTGTAAGAATTTTCTCTTTACTTTGAATTTCATTCCTTGTTTGAATTTCCTCTCTCGTAAGAATTCCTTCTTTAATCAGAATTTCATCTTTAATCTGAATTTCCTCTTTAGTTAGAATTTCATTCATTGTTCGAATTTTCTTTATAATTAGAATTTCATCTTCAGTTAGAATTTCTTCATTAATTTCCTAATTAATTAGAGTTTCCTCTTTACTTTGAATTCTATCTTTAATCTGAATTTCCTCTTTAGTGAGAATTTCCTCTTTTGGAAAGAATGAATTAAGATTTGGAAAAGAGTCCGTGGAGCTTAGATTTGATGCGAGGTAGGCCAGTGGTGTTCCCATAAACTTGTAAGAATCTAGAAACCGAATACGAGTTAAAGGTTTTGTGAATATCATTTTTGTAAATGAAATATACTTTTGACTTGTGTTTGTTATGGCAGAAATATTCCCTGGTGTTTTTGAAAGTTCATTTATAAATAGATGTGTATCATAGTTGGCGCTGTTGTGAAGAAAGACTGGAATAAAAGAAGGTAATTTATAATTAAGATTACAACAGGAATGAGCGGGACCTCTATATTTACCAGTAAGATGACAATGATCCCTAACTTTAGACTCCTTAATTTCCCCCTCACAAATATGACAGATATTGTTCATTCTAAATTCTAATTTTTCTTCTTTGGTTAATTTCATCGGTTCATTTGTTTCTTTCATTAATTTAGTGAGTCTTATACAATCCTTTTCTAATCGTTTTACAAACTCTTGTGAAGCTTTTTTCCACGATAATGTTCAAGTTTGTTATACTTTTCTCCAACAGATGATTTGATATAATAACAGAAACCACAAGGAATATGTTTTTGATATTTATTTGTATATGATTCTTTTGGATTAGGAGAAGCAGTATTTATCTTTTTAAGGATACACTCAAAATCAGCGTATATCACAAATGGGTGCATGATAGATTTATTATAATCTTCAAAAGAAATCTTTTCACCAGGTTTAGGCATTGTAATTACAGCTGATTTATGATTACTACAATATTTTGAATGTTGTTCTAATCGTTCTTTTGTATGAAATGAATTAAGACATAAACTTACAAGGATATATTTTGTTTGCTGTTCTGAATACCTGAGAAGAGATTAATCTTGATAAATTATTGATGTATGTGTAATGTGAATTCGTTCCAACACTAAAATATAAAAGATCAATGTGTGTTTCTTCATTTTTATAGTTGTTTGAAATTTTTAATATTTGAACTTTGTTTGTATCCGTTAATCCATATACATTAATAGAAAGATTATTCTTTTTCTCAAATTTAGGAATATCTGTTAGTGGCATTGGGAATTTAAAATCTTTAATGTCCAAGGTATTCTCATATTTCACATATTGTTTTACTCTTTCTGAATTACATTTTGGTGGATGAAAGTGAGCAAGAACAGACCAGAGAAAACATTTATTATCATTGTTCTTAATATTAACAACTGCCTTCTTTAGTTTTATTTCTTTTGGTAATTCAATATAAGAAGAAGCTTTAAGAGGGTTTGATTTTAGAATGTGTATATCTAAAAAGATGATTTTTTTAATATTGAATCCACTTCCTACCACTGTATTATCAACATCCTCCTCTTGTCTTGATAGTTCTTCATAAACCCCACTATTTAAAAAATCTTGAAATGATGTTATAAAATGAAGATCTGTTCTCATATAAGGAGTATGTTCTTCATCTTGTCTTTTCATATTCATTTTCACTCCCATATAAAACTTTAAAGTTTTCATTTCTTTTAATGTCTTTTTAATAAATTTTTCAACATCGGGTTTCACTATTTCAATTGATTCAGCTATTGATGATGGACCGGGTTCTCCAAATTGAAAAATCCTTATTTTTATATGCCCTTTAAATGCCCCATCAGTGTTTTCAATATAATAGTCTCCCTTTACTTTAAACTCATTTTTCTTGTGTTTTCGTGATTGAAGATGTCTATTATAACTACTCTTCAAAACATCCTTTGAGCAGATATCACAATGTTTTCTTTCCAACTCAAGAGGAGATATTTTATGAAATCGATTAAATGTGTGTTTGTTGGTTCGGAGGTGTTTTCTATAATGTTTATATTTGTGATTACAAACATCGCAGTATGTTGTATTCACCATATTTATATAATAAATCTTTGCTTAAACTAAAATTTTCTTGATGAAAATTTCGTTTATTTTACAGGTGAATCTGTGCTTAAAACCATTTTATCCTCCAACTTTTTCACTTAAAAATACAATGTTTCAAGACACAAAAGACAAGTTTCAATCAATCTCTTCATTTGTTAAAGATACTGAGAAATATGTCAAAGATGTAAAATTGAACAAAGATAAATATAACAACTATTGGATAAAAACAATTATGGTAAATAATATAAGTTCTTCAATTTCCTTCAGTGGAAGGGCTTTTAGTATACCTGGTAGAACATCAATTAAAGTATCTCTAACAAAAGTTTCTCCTCTCCTTCTGGTAATATATTCAAAACTAGAAAAAGCAATGAAACAAGAAAAAGTATCAAAAAACAAAAACCTTATGGATGAAGCTTTAGAAAGAAAAGATAAGACCATCTGTAATATGCAAGGAGAAATTTGTATTTTTTTCAACAACCCGAAAGATGTAAATCCTGATGAAATAAAGGATGTTAATACATCAGGTGAAATGACATTTCGTTCAATAGTCGTTAACGATCATTTTAAAATCACCTTTAATATAAAAAATGTTGTCGTTGAATCTGATAATGAAAAAAAGTATATCGATATCGATGGTAATATTATTAAATATGAGTCAATATACAACTGAAAGTATAGATGAATTTCAGTTTAAGTAAAGTTTTACTTTATAAATATGCTAGACTTTCCTGATTCTCCATATGACAAATTTGAGAATTGTCCTGCGTGTGAAAGACGGGGATTAAACACAGAGTCAAAAGCCTATAAACAATGTATATTCTGTGATTATCTTCTAATTAATAATAAAAAATATAAAAAGGAAAATAATTATTTTAGATTTACACCAAAAATGAATTACTTTACAAGATTGATTAGAGAAATGAATGTAAAGTATGAGGGTGATAACACACCTTTCCTTACAAGGGAAGAAACTGAATGTATAAGAGAAATATTCAAAGGATTGTTGTTATATATTATTCATGGATGTAATTTTCAGGGAAATATCAACACAAGATATTGTATAAATAAAATAATGGATTATCTTGAAATTAAACCTGAACTTAGGATAAAATATAGAGTTTCTAAAAAAAGCTAATAATAAATTAAATAACCTGTTTTCCAAATATATAAATGAATGATTTTTTTACCCATTTGGGAAAATAAGATAAAATTTAACAACCATAAAAATCTCCCAAATTCATTAAGATGTCTCATAGTTGGTTCAAGTGGATGTGGAAAAACCTGCTTACTTTTAAAGATGCTCCTCACTCCCAACTTTTTAGATTATGATAATTTAATAATTTTCACAAAGTCGAGTTTTCAACCAGAGTATCAACTACTCTCACAAGGTTTTAATGCTGGTCTTCAAAAAGAAGATATAATCGGTTTATTTAAACGTCAAAAAAACCTAAATGATTATAACATTGAAGATATAATTCAACTATTTTGTGATACACAGAGATGTAAAAAGAATTCAAATCCGATAACTTGTATTCTTAGTGATAATACGGATGATATACCGTCTCCTCAAGATTTAGATAAATCAAAAAAGAACTTCGTTATCTTTGATGATTGTGTTAATGAGAGAAACCAAACGGTAATGGACAGCTACTACACAAGAGGGAGACATTCTTCTTGTAATTGTATTTATCTTAGTCAATCGTACTTTCAACTTCCTCGTCGTTCCATCAGAAACAATGCTAATACTTTTATTTTATTCAAGTTGAATTCAACAGATATCAATAATTTTTGGAGAGATAATTGTTCTACATTATGTAGTAAAAAGAAATTTGAGGATTACATGAAGCACACAACTGAAAAATATAAATATATTGTTGTGAAACAAGATGAGATATTAAGGGATATATTTTTTGTTTTATAAACAATTACATATATAAATGACAACTATTATTATAAATCTTGTGGGGAAATCTGCTTCTGGAAAAAACTTTCATAAATCAAGGTTCTTGTGTAGTACAAATGAGAATATTGTAAATTTACTTAAAAAACACCCCGTGATACGCATTGTATCAACAACAACTAGAGCAATAAGACCTGGAGAAGTAAAAGGTGAAGATTATCACTATATTTCAGTGGAGGAACATATGCGATTGAGGAATGAAGGTCAAATATTTGAGGAGGTTTCTCTTGGTACAACAAAATATTCACATTGTAAGAGTGAGTTAAGGAAACTAAAATCTGGTGGTGTTGGGATATTAGAAACTAATCCAGAAGGAACGAGACAAATTATTAAACATCTGAGTGGAGTGAAGATTTTATCATTTGGTTTTGATGTTGATGAAGAAACTCAACGCAAACGTATGAAAAGCAGAGATGCAAGTATTAGTGAAGAAGAAATTACAACTCGCATTAATGTTAATAAAGAATTTGATGAAATATTTAAAGAAAAGGATTTATTTGAACACATCTACTTGAATGATGAAGAAAAGGAAAATTTCCCTGTTGATCTTTACAATTCATTAAATTATATTTTACAATAAATAAATGGATGCAAAAGAAAGAGCAAGAAGATTTAAGGAACATCAAGAGTTGGTTTCAAAAGTTGTAAAACAGCAGGAAGACATAAAGAAGAAACGCAGACAGAAACTAACGGGCAAAGAAGCATTTGAAAGAAAACAAGAGAAATTTTTTAAACCACTTTTAAAAACTTTCCAAGAAAAAATGAAAGATGTTTCCACAGTTCCCACAGTAGAATATACTCCTAAAAAAACTTCAAATGTTAAAAGATTTTGATCAAATGACGGAGGAAGAATTAGAGCATTTAGGAGAATTAAAGGTATATGATGATGAAGGTTTATTTCAACAACTGGAAGAGATTAATCGACCCCCTGATTATATTGTGAATGCTCTTCAAAACAATGAATATTCAGCGGATTCAAAAACCAAAGCAGGACTCATTCCAACAGAACAACCAGCAATATTTCATCTTCTTCAAGAAAAGGTATTGATATTTAATGATGAATTAAGGTTCTTGGGTTCTGCTCAACCCCCTGTTAAACTAACTCCGAGATTAATGTTTCTTCTCACAAAAGATGGAAGACAAGGTTCAACTGTGAGGGATGAATCAAAGTATATTGATAAACCATTGGATATGGAAAATAATGATGATAGAGTATATATTGATCTGCTGAACACTCTAAATTATAGGGTTATTCTTTCTCGTAAAAGTAGGAAGAATGAGAAGGAGAAACACATTATTCAGGCTTTAAGTATCCTTGGTTCAGGTGTTAGTTTTCTTCCAAATGACTCATCGCAATTAGTTAATAGACTGTTATTGTTGTTAAGCAGTAAGAAGGCTGGAAATAACAATTGTTTTAATGAAGCATCAGCCATTTTAGACCAGTTGATGAACATGAAAATAATTAATAAATATCAATATAAAGACATTTTATCTCATATTAAATAAGATGAGAAGCACAATCCTGAGTTTTAATTTCACAACAAGCGACCACACATCTTCATTCCCATACCCACTACAACTTGACACAACAAAATAATATGAGGCATCTTTATTGTCCATGGAAACTTATAATACCTTATTTAATATAACCGATAAAAATGACAAGTTTAGTTATAATCCCGGAAGTGGATATAAAACGATAACAGTCTCACCCGGAGCATATGAGATTTCTCAAATATCTTCCGAAATTGCTCGTCTTATGAAAGAACAGGGTGATGAACCAAAAACATACTTCAAAATCAACGATTAAAGTTAAAAAAAATAACTACAAGGTTGATTTCACAATTGATAATTCATTTAGAGAGTTATTGGGTTTCTGCTCAAAAAAGATTGAAACTAATGGGACGTTTTACAGTGATAATGTCATTCAAATATCCTCAGGAATAAATTCGGTGTTAATTCACTGTGATTTGATTGATGGTGCTTATAATGATGGAAAAAAAAACAAATACAATATTTTCATTCAGCGCATACTCAACCCCAATTGGTTATAAATTCAATATGGAACCCAAAAATTTGGTTTATCTCCCTGTGTCAGGAAAAACCATACACAGAGTAAATTTTAGGATAACCGACCAAGATAATCGTATGATTTCTTTTAATGGAGAAGTTATATCCATCAGAATTCACCTATGTGAAGTTTTCCAATAAATAAATACGATGGTTATTGTGAGGAAACACGAGTTGGGAAAATATAAAATAATTACAGGGGATGGGATGTTCCTTTCCCCATACTACAAGGGTGAAGGTATGTATCTTAGTAGAGGATACTATAAACCTAAGAGACAAAGGGGTGTTGGACATCAATTTAGAGGAGATGGGATAATTGATACTCTCATGGGTATTGGTTCAACTATTCTTAAACATAAACATCTAATTGGTTCAACTGCTTCTGCTGTGGGAAATGTAGCAGGTGCTGTAAAGAGCATAAAAGATGCTCAGAAGGAATCTCATAAATTACAAGCAATAAAAGAAATTAAGAAAGGCAAAACTCAGTTGTCCCCCCAAGAACGACAGAAAATAATTTGAATACTTGGATCAGGGTTTCAAAAGTTTTAACATCTTTTTTCCTAAATAAATACAAGTATGGAAGCAATTGATAGTATCTATGATTTGCATGATACTATTATTATCTCAAACTCCACTAAAAAAGAAGATTACTTCAAGGTAAATGCAATAACTGGAACAGACTGGAATACGAATGGTACAAAAAGTTTTGAAATAAATAATCAACAAACCTATTTGAATCTCTCCGAAAGTTTCTTGTTGTGTAAATTTAAATTCACGAAGGCTGCGACGAACACAAACGCTACACTTGTAAATGATTTCTTCTGGACAATGTTTGATAGTGTGCGTTTGTATATTGGAACACAAGAAGTTGAAGCAGTTGATTATGTCTCTGCTGTATCTGAAATGATGAAATTTACACTCTATACATTCAGTGATAGAATGGGAAAGAGGTCTGTCGAAGGTTTTATTCCTGATATGTCAACGGGAACAAACACAGACCCTGGATATACTCAAAGGAAAGGAGCGTATAATGATGATACAAAAGCAGAAAATAGTTTTACTGTGGCAGTTCCTCTTAAAGGTATATTTGGATTTTGTGATCATGATAAAGTTCTGTATGGACTTAAAATTAGATTTCAACTACAAAGGAATGATAATGAAAATCGATTGCTTTTTGGTGTTGGTAGTGCTTTTGGTGATCAGAATAAATTTGTAATTGAGGAAATGAGTTGGTATATCAGTGAATATACTCCTAATCTTAAAACAGAAGAGATGTTGAATCGAAGACTTAACTCAAAGAAACCACTCAGTGTATCATACCTCAAAAGAAGATGTCAACACGTTAAACTCAACCAAACTACTTACACGTGGAATTTGGGTGTTCTGGAAGGAAAGCCACGATATCTGTGGATCATTTTTAAAAAGCCAGATGGTGATACTGCGACTGATAAGAATAATGCATTGAGTGATAATGCTAAGGTTTCTCTAGATGGAACATTTTATCCACGAGATAGATTGGAAATTAATTGGGAAAAAAAATGATTTTGCTGAAGCATACAAGTCTTACCAAAAGATGTGTGAAAGTAATGGAAATAAAGAACCTATTTTGGATATGACATGAAATATGATATGACATATTTTGGATATGATATGATATGATATGAAAATATGAAATAAAGAATCTATTTTGGATATGACAGCATTTAAAAGTTTGTATACAATCTATGCGTTTTACCTGAACGCTCAAAAGGAAACTATAAAGTCTAATCGAGTGGATACTTCCCTATACATTGAAAGAGGAGAGAGTGAAGAAGTTGATACATATTGTTTGCTTTTGGAAGAAACAGAATTGCAGATTAATACAGATAATGGTGTGATGATTAGTCTCACATAATTTTTTGTTAAATAAATGAGTGGCAAAGTACCAACTGGGGTATATGTTAATCAAATCAATCTTTATAAACTATCATCTTGTGTTCAAAATCAAAAGCCTTGTACGATTAACGTTAATACAATTCAGAGAAAAGGAGCAGTAAGAATTGATGTTTTGCTCACAAGAGAACAGGTTAAAATCTTGAATGACACTGGCTCACTTAAAATTAAAATGACAAAACCAATGTTGAAAAAATATTTAATAAGAGAGACGAGTGGAGGATTTCTCCCATTTCTAATTCCTTTATTTGCTGGTTTAAGTGCAGTTGGAGCATTGACGGGTGGTATTTCAACAGCGGTGAAAACTGCCAACGAAAGGAAGGCTCAACTCCAGGCTCAAAAAGAATTGGAAAGACATAACAAAGAGTTGGAGAAACAAATTAGTGGAAGTGGTGTAATTGTAGATTTTGCTGAAAAACTTGAAGGTTTGCCTGATAAGGCGAGATTGTTAGTTGGAGATATGCTTTCTTCTATAGCACAAGCAGGTGTAAAATTAACGAAAAGAGGTACAGTCAAAGCTCGTTACTATGCCACCCGTCGGGACCGAGCAAAAGTGGCATAGTAGCGAGAGTGGCATAGTAACGAGATTTTGTAAAAACGGCCTTATTTTCTCAAGTTACCCATCTGTAGTTAATCTTTAGACAAAATTTATTCCAGAAAGTAAAAGGCACGACTGTTGTATAAGCTAAGCGAACGGAGAACATACACACACTAACAGAGTTCACACACTAACATATGGCATGGTGAGAAATTCACGACACACAAAGCTTTCAAGAATCGTCGGCTGGCGCATCTTCTTTCGGCGGATCTCGTGCATCTCGTTGTCTAGCCGATCGCACGCTTGCATCACACCGGGCTTCCCGCTTCTCTGCCGCATGAACTTCCGGACGGTGCTACAAGCGCGCTGGGCTTCCTCGAACGGAACGATTTCCTCCTCGACAGTTACCTCGTCATCTTCGCTTTCCACCGGCTCCTCACTGCACAGAATCTCCTCCGCAATCTCCTCCAGCGTGAAATACCCGCCAGTCGCGAGGCGCTCGTCAGCTTCGAGAAAGTCAGACAGCTCGATCTCCTCGTTCTCGTGCATCTTTTCCTCGGCAGGTAGAGCTTCCCAGATGTCGGGCAGCTCCGCATCCTGTGGCTCAGTTTGGATCTCCTCTTCGATGAACTTGGCCTTCGCGAAACAGTTCCTGATCGTCGACTTGCCGACCTGCTCCCAAGCACGCCGGGCGACGTGTAGAGCGTCGAGCAACGTGAACTTGAACTCCTTTCCCTCGTCTATGGCCTCAAGCCGGCGGCATAGCAGGAGCTTCTTGTAGTGGCGCTTGAGGTTCTCTATGATTCCCTGATCCATTGGTTGCGAATTGGCTGTCGTGTTGGGTGGGAAGAAGACCAGTTGGATGTTGTTCAGCTCGAGCTCGGGAGGGTGGCCATAGAAGTTATCGAGACAGACCAGCACTCTGCGTCCCTGCTGGCCGAGTCGTCCGTCCCACGCACGCAACATCTCCTCAAAAAGCTCCGCCGTCATCCACGCCTTCGAGTTCGCCTTGTACTTGACCGGGATCTCTTTAATCTTGAAGGCACGGGGTTTTTTGGAATTGCCAATCACCAGAAGAGGGAACGTCTCGCTGCCGCTCATGTTTGCCCCAACCAGAAGAGTGATCCTTTGCTTGCTTTTCTTTCCTCCAGTACACCGCTCTCCCCTGAAAGCCATGGTCTTGTTCGGAAGCAGCTGCCAGAAGAATCCAGTCTCGTCCAGGTTGAAGACGTCGTCTGCGGAGAACTGCCCGAATAAGGGCCAGAGAACCTGTTGTTGCCACTCGAGAAGGGATTGCGAATCCACCGCTCCAGCTTTGCCCTGCACTGTCTTGAACGTGATGCCGTGGCGCTTCTTGAAATTGCCCAACCAACCGTCGCTCGCCATGAAGTCTGGGATGTGCATCAGCTCGGCCAGTTTCATCGCCTTCTCCTTGATCAGATCGCCGCTGACAGGCACGTTCTGTCCTCTTGATTGCTTCAGCCACATGAGCACTCCCTCATCAAGCTTCGGGTCATGAGCCTGCGTCAACTTCATGCGCTTCGATGGAAATCCAGCTTTGATTGCAGCCTCGATTGCATCCTTCTTGCTGACAATGCCCTTCACGGTGGTTCTCTTAACTTCGACGCCCCATTTCTTGCTAATCTCCCTGGCCAACTTGGACTGATTCGGCTCCTTCTTCGCGGCATCGATGATCTCCTTCTTCTCCTTCAGCGTAAAGTCGGTTCGCTTGCGTTTCTGAGCTGACATTATGGGCTGAATTTGAAAAAAAATGATGTCACTGTTGTACGTGTGCCTGTGTGTCTGTGTGTGTGCTCGCGCTTTTTTGTGTCTCGTTGTGCGTGTTGTGATTGGCTTGTTGTGGCTGGCATCGGGGAGAAGAACAGCGTGTTTTGACACAGTCTGACTATGCGCGTACGTATTGAGTTATGTTGTGCGCAGCTGGACTGTAGTTCGTCGCTTCGCCTTTGGACGTGAGTGTGATAATCGAGCACTGCGCAATACAGACTTTTTCACGACTCGTGCCTTTTAACAGTCACACAGTAGTGGCATGGTAGCGAGAGTAGGGGGTGGCATAGTAAATTTATTTTGTATTGAATTTTGTCGGGACCGAGCAAAAGTGGTATAATAGCGAGAGTGGCATAGAAGCGAGGTGGCATAGTAACGAGCTTTGACTGTAATGGATTATATCTTTCTAATAAATAAATGAGCATTGATGAGTGGTTGAAAGAATTTGGAAAGAATACAACATCAAATTTACAACTTGTCAAATATTGTAAGAAATTAAAAATTCATAATGTGGTTATTTGTATGAGAGATGAATTAACAAATGTGCCGAAACATACAAAGAATATTATTATGAACTTAGAAGATAATAATGGGAACGGTTCTCATTGGGTTTGTATTTTTAATAGTCAAGACAAATATTATTTTGATAGTTTTGGTCTTCCACCACCTGTTGAAGTCATAAAATTCTTACAGAATGGTGTTTATCAAACATTTCAAGTCCAAGAATTAAATTCCAAGTGCTGTGGTCAATTATGTCTATATGTGTTATTTCAACTCAACAAAAATAAAAAAATTTATGATATTATTTTTAATCTAATATAAATGACTTATGTTGGTAAAGATGGTTCTATCTTTGGTGTATCTCAAGAACTGGATATTGATTTATCAAATTATTACACAAAGGCACAGGCTGAACGATATAAATATAATATAACTAAAAATATTAACATGAAAAATGCTTATAAATTAAAAGATTATCCAAGCCCGACTGACGCGAATGACTTGGTGAGATTAAGCGATTTATCATAATATATATCCTTAAATAAAACGGCCGTGTATTCCAAAGATACAGAAGTGTTGATATTATCTCCAGGTCATACAGAATTCACAGTTCGAATTAAAATAATTTTTTATAAAGAAGGGCGTATTGTTTGTATGAGAATAGAGCAATGGGGGTATGATATGAAAGATTTAGGGTATAATTGGTCATTTAAAATTAACCTCGAAGACCTGGAACAATTAAATCAGTCTCGTAAGGAAGAATATTATCCACTTGGTATCGAGAATGAGTTTTGTGGGGCCACGATTAGTAAACAACAAATAAAAATTGAATAAGGGTAAATATAATAATGGTTTTGCCCTTGTTTATCTCATGAAAACAGAAAAAACAGGATTATATATAATAAGTAAGGAAATACAAAATGAAACTATGGGAAGATGGGGAGGTGTTTCGTGCCATAATTTTATTCTAACATATATTTCTAATACATAAATGACAGCAAGAAGGCTTCAAGAAAATTATCATTTCTGTGTCCAAGCATACCTTCAAGAAAAGGGTATTCGGTATTTTAATAAATATGTTCTACAACATAAGAATGAGGTATTTTCAATAAAAGATTGGCATTATGCTGATGTTGATAAACCGACAACTTTAGATTTAATGAAAATGTTAAATAATGAAAAAATTATAAAGTTAAGAAAAGGTAAGGCTCTTTTAGAAATTCAAAAGAAATTTTATTGGTTTCCTGTTGTAAAAAAAATTATTTTGGATACAGGAATAACAAGAAATCCTGATGAATATATGTATGATATTCTATGGGGTGTAAGCGATTCAAGGATAATAAGGGATGAGGAAGGAGTTGAAGAAGAGAGGGAAGAGGAGGAAAAGGAGAAGAGAGAGAAGGAGGAGAGGGAGAAGAAAGAGAAGGAGGAAAAGGAGAAGAGAGAGAAGGAGGAGAGGGAGAAGAGAGAGAAGAGAGAGAGAGGGAGGAAAGAGAGAAGAGAGAGAGGGAGGAGAGGGAGAAGAGAGAGAGAGAGAGAGAGAGAGAGAGAGAGAGAGAGGGAGGAGAGAGAGAAGAGAGAGGAGAGGGAGGAGAGAGAGAAGGAGAGGGAGGAAAGAGCGAGACAAAATAAATATCAAAATATGGAAACCAGTGAGATTAAAAAAAGATTGGTGGTATTACAGAAAATAACTCAACCCACCGAGGAGGAAAACAAAGAATTGACAAGTCTATTTGTAATACTTTCGACAAGAATATTGACATCGACAAGATATTCATTTTAATTCAAGTTTTTCATTTTTATTTTTTTTCTTAAATAAATGGAGGAGAGAGTGAAGGCATTTCTAAGGATTCTTTATGTTTTAAAAATTAAGATTCAAATGTGCATGTTGGAAACTAAAAAGGTTTTTGCACTCTGCAGGAATTTTTCTCATAAATAAATGAGTTATTGTCTCAAATGTAAAAAGAAAACTAATACTAAAAATATTTCATATATTAAAAGTAAAAATAACAGGGTTATACAAAAAGGTATATGTTCGGTGTGTGGTTCAAAAAAAAATCTATTTATCTCCAAACACAAACTAGGAGGAGATATACAAAAGTTTTTATCAGGAAGTAAATTTACAACTACTGGAATACCAGGGGAATTCCATCTTCCAGGGTATTCTTTCTGTGGTCCAGGCACAAACTTGGATAAAAGATTAGATGAGGCAGACAATCCTAAATCCTGGAGTAAACCAATCAATAGAGTTGATGAAGTGTGCATGAAACACGATATTGATTATGGGAATACCACAACTTTGGAAGAAAAGCATGAAGCCGATAGAGAAATGTTGTATAATTTGTCTCTGATACAAAATCCAACCTTGAGAGAAAAAGTTGATAGGTTCATCGTGAAGAAGATGATCAGTGCTAAATTGAAACTTGGACTTGGAAATTCAAAAAACTTGTAAGCTCTAATGATGTCATTAAGATTGAAGAGCAATTAGCTGATGAATTACATAAACCAATATTCACAAAGTTTCAGAGAAGGAAAGTTTATTCCAAGGAAGTTGATTATATCTGGTCTGCTGATTTGATTGAACTCAATAATGATGCTTTAACCGTTATTGATTTGAGGAGTAGATACGTATGGGTTGTACCATTAAAAAACAAAACAGGTTATACTCTTATGTTAGCCTTTCAACAGATATTTAATAAAAGTAAGAGAAAACCTCAAAAATTGTGGACTGATGAGGGTAGGGAGTTTTATAACAAGACATTTATGAATTTTCTAAAAAATAACAGTATTACATTATACAGTACCTTTAATGAAGAGAAGGCAGTTGTTGTTGAACGTTTTAATCGTACCTTAAAAGAGAGACTATATAAAAAATTCACACAACTCGGTTCACAACAATGGTCATCTTTTATTCAGGATATTATGGATAAGTATAATGACACGATTCACACGTCAACAAATATGAAACCATCAGAAACATTTACAAAATTAAAATATGAAAAAGAGATTAATGTCAGAAAACCTAAGTTCAAAGTTGGTGATATCGTAAGAATATATAGGTGGAAATCTCATTTTGAAAAGGGTTATATTAAAAGATGGACAAACGAGCTTTTTAAAATTGTTGATGTAATAGATACGGTTCCTTGGACTTATAAGATATATGATTTGGAAGGGGAAGAGATTTTAGGTTCATTTTATTCACAGGAATTACAAAAGACAAAGATGAATCGAAATTTTTTGACTCCGCCCCTTTTTGACCCACACAAAACCCATACAAAACCCACCCCTCCCCTCCCACACAAGCCCCACCCTCACAAGCTCCACCACACACAAACCCCTCACAAGCTCCACACAAAAACTCCACCACACACAAACCCCTCACAAGCTCCACACAAGCTCCACACACACAAACCCCACACAAGCTCCACCCATATTCATCATATTCACATAATTAGTGATTAGTTAATTAGTTCCCCACACACAACATGTTTATTTAATTAAAAAATTATCCACCCATCCACACAAGCTCCACCCATCCACCCATCCACCCATCCATTTATCCACACAAACCTCATCCACATTCACCCCTCCCACATAAGCCCCACCAAAGCCCTGCCCACATAAACCCTGCCCACATAAACCCCTCCCACATAAGCCCTGCCCACATAAACCCTGTCCACATAAACGCCCTTCCACCGAAGCCCCGCCCACACAAGCCCCACCCACACAAGCCCCACCCACACAAGCCCCGCCCACACAAGCCCCGCCCACACAAGCCCCACCCCCTCATCCCCCTTGTGCACCCCCACCTTTGACCCACCACCTCCCTCATCCCACCCCCACCCTTCCCCACACACACACATGGGGAGGGGAGGGATGGGATGAGGGGGTGATGGGTCATTGGGGGAGCGCACCTACCCCCCCCACCCCCCGACCCCTCCCTCTCCTTCATGTCTTGATCCTCTTCTTAAAATTCAAAATCAAGTAATTGTAAACAAAACAAATATAATTTATTAATATTGATAATATTAAATATTCATTTGCGAGAATGTATAATCTTTCCCAGCAATCTTCTTCAGATGTCTTGTGATTTCGAAACTCAGACACCATATTCTGTTTTGGAACAAAAAGTGGATAATAATTAGGTTTTATAAAGATAATTACATGGTAATATGAGTAAGCTTGTTGTTGGTTCTAAGTTCAAGCCTCGTTGACCACTGAATTAACACACCAGGAGCCTGTCATCCTTTCAAGGCTAATAAAATGAATTCCAGTGTACTGGCAAAACCGCGTCCAAACTAATGATGCAACCAAAATAAGACGACATTCTAAAGAGAGAGTGATATTAATAAAAAAAATAACTAAATAATAATTCAGAAACATTTACCTCCAGAAAATCATGTGTTGTACAAGATTGCTTCAACAGCTGATGTTGTGTGATAGTGCTGAAAAAAAAAAAAATAAGTCAAGGGTATAGATGGAGACAGACAGAGACAGGTAGGTAGAAAGACAGACAGAGAGAGATACAAACAGACAGGGAAAGCGACACACACACACACACACACACACACACACACACACACACACACACGCACACACACACACACACATATATATATACACACACACACATACACACACATATACACACACAGACACACATATATATATATATATATATACACACACACACACACGTGTCTCACCATTGGTTTAATTCATTCGAGATCAGAGGCCGTGATAAGACTTCGTACCAGTCATTATAATTGTTTTTCAATTCTCTTCTAAGATGATTGACCTCTTCAATAAGAGCATTAATTTCATGCACCTCGTCGTGATATGTAAACTGCTCTTCTTCCAAGGACCTGACAAGAAAAAAAATATATATCAGAATTATCACGATTTAATTTATAATCAATTGCTTCATCGTTCAAAGAGGAACCAACTTACCAACTTTGTGTTGAGCTGTTTTGTTCGCGGAAGAAAGATCGCTCATGTCTCAGTTGTAAAAATGAAAATCCCGTCTGGCAGAAACTTTGTCTGGCGAATCACTTATAAGACAACATGAGGAAATTACCTAATCATTGGGTGTAGCCACAGGAAATGACACTTCGGGTGAGCAGCTTGGAAAATAACTGGGCGATTATATGAATCATTTTCAAAACATACTGAAAATGCCCTAAAATGGTTTTGATTACACATGTTTTCAGTTCGTGTTCCGAGATAAAAGATAAACACGAGACCTTGTCTCACAGAATAGTTCCTGTTTTTCTTTTCACAGCACGACCGTGTCAAAAAAAACACTTCCTCATTTTCATGGCATGAACTGAAAACATTTGAAACAAAACATTTTTTATGGCGTGGTTTATACACAAAAATGATTTGCAACTCGGGCGGTGGCCAGATGAGATCATTAAGAGAAGTTTATCATTTCGTAATGGCACAAAAGGGGTATCTTAAAAAATATAAAGATTCAAATGTTTTGTTTGTCAATATTTTAGATGGGGATTATTGTGCAAAGAAAATTAAACTATTGAAGGAATTTGAGAATGAATAAATCTTTATAGGTTCAATGAGTGAGCTGTTCAACCCCCAGGTGTTCAATTCAATGAGGTTCAACCTCCAGGTTAAAAGGGGAGACAAATAAATATACCTTGGGATAAAAAGGGGGTTTATTTTTAAGGAAAAAAAAAAGGGAATCGCTGAAAATCCCCCATTCATTTACATGGGGAAAAGTGAGCCAGAACCAGTATATCCACCCTACTCACATATATACATATATATATATATATATATATATATATATATATATATATATATATATATATATATATATATATACCTACATATATATATATATATATATATATATATATATATATATATATATATATATATACCTACATAGATAGATATATATATATATATATATATATATATATATATATATATATATATATATATATATATATATATATATATATATATATATATATATACTTGTGGGGTGTGTTAACACATCTAAAGTTATAACGAACTGTGCTTCCCTCTCGTCTCGGGTCGTTCACCAGCATTGGATTTTTCATTTATTTATTTTCATTTATTTATATTTTCATTTACGCACACTTTCCAATGGTTCTTTGATTCTCGCCGGTGCAACGGCTTCGATATACCCTTGGCACACAAAATTGCCATGCTTCCCCATTGTCTCGGGTCACTCACCTGCATTTATTTATTTCATTTTTTTCCATTTATTTATTTTCATTTATTTATATTTTCTTTAATGAATGTTGTCCGATGATTCTGTGATTTTTTTTCCAGAGAGAGAGAGACAGACAGTGGTAAATACATATTTCAAGAAGAAGGAGGAACACAGGGTGACGTACAAGAGTGGAGGAAAGCGCACACAGGTGGATTACATCTAAAGCAGGAGATGCAACCTGAAAGAAATTAGAGACTGTAAGGTGGTGGCAGGGGAGAGTGTAGCTCGACAGCATCGATTGGTGGTTTGTAGGATGATTTTGGAGGTGGGGTTGAGGAAGAGAGTGAGGGCTGATCCAAGGACCACATGGTGAAAGCTGAAGGAGGAAGACTGTTGCGTGGAATTTAGGGAGGAGGCGAGACAGGCGTTGGATGGTGGTAAAGATGGGTGGGATGATTGGGCAACTACAGCAGAAGTGGTGAGGGAGATAGCTAGGAAGGTACTTAGTGTGACATATGGACAGAGGAAGGAAGATTAAGAGACTTGTTGGTGGAACGAGGAAGTACAGGAAAGTATAAGGAAGAAGGGGTTGGTGAAAAAGAAGTGGGATAGTTAGAGAGATGAAGAAAGTAGGCAGGAGTACAAGGAGTGGTGGCAAAAGGCAAAGAGAGAGGTGGCAAAGGCTAAGAAAAAGGCATATGACGAGCTGTATGAGAAGTTGGATACAAAAGAAGGGGAAAAGGATTTATACCGATTGGCAAGACAGAGGGACCAAGCTGGGAAGGATGTGCTGCAGGTTCGGGTGATAAAGGACGCAAATGGGAATGTGCTGACGAGCGAGGAGAGTGTGTTAAGAAGGTGGATGGAGTACTTTGAGGAGCTGATGAATGAAGAAAATGAGAGAGAGAGAAGGTTGGAAGAGGTGGAGATAATGAATCAGGAAGTGGGGGGGATCAGTAAGGATGAAGTGAGGACTGCTATGAAGAGGATGAAAAGTGGAAAGGCGGTTGGCCCAGATGGTATACCAGTGGAGGCATGGAAGTGCTTAGGAGAGATGGCAGTGGGGTTGTTAACCAGATTGTTTAATAAAGTCTTGGAAAGTGAGAGAATGCCGGAGGAGTGGAGATTAAGTGTACTGGTTCCGATTTTTAAGAACAAGGGTGATGTGAGGAGCTGTGGTAATTACAGAGGTATAAAATTGTTAAGCCACACCATGAAGGTGTGGGAAAGAGTAGTGGAAGCGAGGTTGAGAGGAGAGGTGACGGTTTGTGAGCAGCAATATGGGTTTATGCCCGGAAAGAGCACCAATGATGCGATGTTTGCT
>NC_140963.1:98581416-98673916 GCF_056783735.1 Eptatretus burgeri
GGGTCCACGAACGGATTGATTCACTCCATTATTTCTTATTGAGAAAATATTTTTGGAATCCGAACTTTTTGTAATCCGAACAGCCTCCTGGAACGAATTAAATTGGGATTCTGGGGGCACCACTGTATAGGCAAACACCTATACTCCGATCCCTAGCGGTAGCGCACGGTGGACGCATGGTCAACACAGACTGCCACGGAGGCCGTACGTAGGTGCACAGCGGGCGTAGGGGAACCGTGCATCGACCCTGCATTGCCCGCAGGCAGTCACACAGACCGCAAGGCCACCGTACGGCGACCGTGGAAATAGTGTGGCCGCCTTAATTTTTTGGGGGTTGGGAAAATTCATTTTTCATTGAGAAGAGCTTCCGGCAGCCGCACAAATAACGCAAGCCCACCGTACGCCCTACGTACGGTCGACGTGGAACACATCTACATCATATCTTGGCTTGTCGAATTGCTACGCCGAACGTAGAAATGAAAAAAAGTTATAACTCCGCGCTATTATTCCATGGCGCCCTAATGGCCTGTAAAATATAGCCAAACGGCGTAAGCCTCCCTGAAGCCACCTCAATTTCTCTGCGGCCGCCGCACGTTTCTGTCAATTCAGAGGGCGTACGGCCGCCGTATCCTCGCCGTAGAGCAAATGTGACTGAGGCCTAAAGTATCGATCGACACACTCGAGATGCTTTCACGAGGACTTCCACCGACGAACTGAATGAACAAAGCGCGAAGATGCGGCTCGAACAGGTGGGGGAGACACGTGAACAAACATGAACGCTACGTTGTGTTCGGTTTTTTTTAAATGTATTAGGATTTTAGGGCAAAATTTTCTCGAAAAAATTGTTCGGATTCCAATTTGTTCAAACAATGGGGCGTTCGGATTCTGGGGGCACCATGGTATATTATAGTTATAGTATATTCAGTTATATATACTGTTATATTTTTATTTCAGTAAAAAAAAGAACTTATATATATATATATATATACCCACTCGTTACCGTCAGTCTGGCCGCACGTTCGCCTGAGGGCCCTCTGCGGTCGCCTTGCGGGCATCTTGCGTTTGCCTTGAAAATTCTATGGCCGCCGCAGCGACGCCCTAAGGTCACCGTGCGACATCAAATCAAAGACCGTACGGCACCCCCACGTTTTCGGTCTCCACGATTTCTAAATACGCCGTGCGGCTACCCGAAAAATAAAAACGTATGTGACTGCTACATTGTGTGACCGTAGAAATACTGCGCCCGCCGTATAATTGCTTGTGGCCGCATATTTTGGAGACCCCACGGCCACCGTGGCAAATGTGACCTAGGCCTGAGCCAGATTCCCCGTTGTATACATCGATTTTTACTTGTATTTCCTCCCTCAATATGATTTACTTGGAAAAGTACCCATCTCAAGTGATGTGAAAAGATTGCCAAAGAATATGTCCTCAGTGACGGGAAAAGTTTAAGTTTAGCTATCGATTTAAATGATATTCTTGGACTTTAAAAAGGTCAGTTGTGTTGCACTCATTGGTTTCGCTGAGAACCAAAGCTCTGGGCTACTTATACCACCCATCGCAAAATGGTGGTGCAACATCGGGTGGCAGAGGTTGGCTTTGTCTCAAAACCTTTCTCCTTTCTCCTTGCACACTCACGAGTCTTGATTCTTCTTCTTCTTTCTCCTCCTCTTCTTCTTCCTCAATTTTTTTGCTACAACACTTCCATGACCTAATCTGTTGAAAACTCTCTCAAACATTAATAATAATAACAAAAACAATCTCTTATAATGCTTCCTCTTCCTCTTTCACACGTGTGGTACTATTTTCTGCATCACAATGCACTACTCTTCTACTATTTAAACAGACTGCTCTCAATTCGACCTTTCCTTCATACCTTGCCAAAAAATCCAACTGTTACAATGTTTCTTCGCTCCATTCTCTAGATTCGCCTTTATTGCATCCATCAAGAATTGTGTTTAATCACATAACTGACCTAAAACTTTTTGAAACCCCAGTTTGCTATGAATGTTCACTTTCCATCAACCATTCTTTTTTTCCAACTTCAGTGCCAACTTACTCCTCTCACCCCTCACTCTCAAAGCAACCATCCCACTCTTCTCCCTCCAAGCCCCCCTCTCAAAAACTCCCCCCTCACCTTTCTCCCACCATTCATCTCCTCACTCATCCTTCTCAAAGTTGCCCCCCCTCCCATCCACAAAACTGCCTCCTTCCACTGCCCTCTCACCTCCATCTCTTCACTCCACCTCCTCAAATGCCTTCTTCCCCCTCTCTTGTGCCCCCTCTCCCCCAGCACCACAGAGCCTTTTCTCCTCCTCATCCGGCCCCCTCCCCTAGCTATTCTGCAATCCCCCACACTCTTTCAACAACCCTCCTTACCTCCCCCCCCTCGTCCCCTGTTATACCCTCTCCTTACCCATCTTGCCCCTCATCCTACCTCCTCTTAGTACCTCTTCACTGTCCTCTGCTTTACTAACAGCTCCTCCTCTGGTGTCCCAAACTGTGTGGTGTTCTAACATATGTGGGCTCCATTCTATCCAAATCGATATTTGGATATATATCCAAATACTTCACTGTCCTTAACATCTGAAACATGCTCTTTCTTTCCTCTCATCACAGCTCCTCCTCTTCTCAACCCCTCAAATATTGTGCCTCCCCCTGCCTGCTCCCTTCTTCAACATACCACAACCAAGTCTCATCCTTCCCCTCTCCCCACCTATTCCATTGCTCTCCTGCCCCTTGGCCATGCCTGCTCTCATTCTCTCCCCTCCCTCTCAAAGCAACCTTTACACTCTTCCCCCTCGAAGCTTCTCTTTCCTTTCTCAAAATCTACCCCCCCTCACCCTCCTCCCTCAATTCTCTCCTCCCACCATTCTCCCTCAAATCTCCCCCTCACTCCCGCTTCTCAAAGTTGTCCCCCCTCACATCCATAAAGCTGCCTCCTTCCCTTGCCCTTCCTCCTCCTATCTCATTCCTCCACCTCCTCCTATCTTCTGCTTCCCTTTGCCACCTCTCTTACTCCCCACTGTGCCCCATACCATCACCTAAGAGCCTTTTTTCCTTCTCCTCATCCGGCCCTCTTGCCTCGCTCTTCTGCAATCCTCCACAAACTGTCAACAACTCTCCCTACCTCCCCCTCTCCTCCCTCGTCCTACACTACCCTTCCCCTGCACACAAATCATCCTCCCCTGCCTCTGCCTTAAAAGTGCAGACCTCAAACATCTGGGGCCGACGCTCAAACATAACAGATCTTTTTGAACACGAACAAACCAGACATAATCTGCCTAACAGAAACTTTCCTCTTTCTAGACATCTCTGACTCTTCAGTATCTCTCCCCGGTTACTCCCTCCTCCGGTATGACAGAACTGAGCTTCGTCCTGTGGTTTTGTTGCTCTCTTCATCAAAAACTCTATTCTTCACTCTCTATGCACTGCCCTCACTCCCCCACACTCCCAGGACTACCTTTGGCTATGGCTTCCCCACCCCATCCCCCCGCTCCCGCCCTCATGTTTATACGTGTGTTCTACCGTCAATCAAACAGTGATGACTCCATTTACATCTTGCTTGCCGAAAACATGGACCAACTTCTAACCTCTCATCCCAACTCTCTCTTCCTCATATGTGGTGACTTCAATTCTCATAATGCCAGTTGGCTGGGTATGGGCACCTGTCTCACCTGCCATGGCACTTCAGCAAAGCACTTCTACAACTCGTTGGGACTGACACAATCTGTCAACTTCCCGACCAGGATCTCAGTCAAGGGTACTCCTCTCTCCTGGATTTGTTTTTGACCAATTTCCCCACAAATATCTGCTGTACTTCCTCTCTTCCAATCAATTCATCTGACAATATGCTTGTCAAAGTAGACGTCGGTCTGGCTGTTATTGGAGAACCACCTCAGCACCGCCGAGTCTGGAATTTCACTCAGGCCGACTGGCAGGGTCTTCAAGCACCCATCAAACTTCTAGACTGGTCTCCCATCTTTACTTTCTCCGACATCAACTCATCCTAGGAATTCTTTCAAAGAAACCTGCTCTCTCTCTCTCATGCAGAGATTTATCCCATCTTGTCTTCAGTTGTCCTACCCTTCCTCCCACCCATGGTACATTGAAGCTTGTAGGGAGGCAGTTGTCCTGAAACAACTAATCTTCACCTCATGGAAGACAATCTCAGTTCCTTCCACAAAGCTCAGAACAAGTGTGTGTCTACTCTAAGAAGAGCTAGAAAACAACATCTTTCTCAGCTCAAGACTGAACTCTCAAACCTGTCTCCCACCTCTAAATCCTGGAGGTGTCGAGTTAAGTCTGTTTCTGGTGTATCTTCCCCCTCCATCCCCTGCCTTACCTCAAATGGCCACACAGCTGACACTGCACGTGAAAAGGCTGAATGCCTAAACTCTGTGTTTGCTTCTAAATCTTGTGTCCCAAACCCATCTCTTTCTGTACCCACTTTACCCCGTCACACCCAGCTGTTCCTGGACCTTGTGTCCTTTTCTCCCGCCAAGGTGGAGTTTGTTGTCAAACCTCGACTGTGATTCTGCAACTTTGATTTTGATCCAGCCGGCATCAGTCCACGTGTCCTAAAAACCTGCTTTGCTGCTCTTGCTCACCCTCGATCTGTTCCATTCACCCTCTCATTTGCTCAAGGTCATCTACCATCTGCTTGGAAATCAGCAAATATTACTGCTCTTCATAAAAAAGGTGTAAAAACAGATCCCTGCAACTACAGACCAATCGGCATGCTCCCAATCTTCCGCAAGTTCATGGAATCTATCATCGATTCCGACAATAAATCCTTCCTCTTCTCCAGTGGTTTGATTTCCGGTCATCAATTTGGATTCAGACCAGGTTACTCTAACCTGGACATGCTGCTTCTGTTTTCCCAACAATGGATGGAGATCCTCAATGCCAGACATGAGATCAGAGCCATCTCCCGAGACCTCTTGTGAGCTTTCGATATGGTCTGGCATCCCCCTCTGCTCACCAAACACTCTTCCTATGGTATCCAAGGCAATCACCACTCATGGCTCGCTTACTTCCTTTCCTGTCACAGTCAACACGTGTCACACACTCTTCATGGAATCCTTTCCTTTCCTATCACACTCTTCATGGAGTTCTCTTATCTCCTCTTCCTGTCCAGGCTGGGGTTCCTCAAGGTAGCGTTCTGGGCCCTGTTCTTTTTCTGGTTTTCATCAATGATCTCTCAGACTCTCTGGAAAATCCTCTTTATCTCTTTGCTGATGACTCCACTCTCTGCTGTACCATCTGTCATCCATCAGACCGGCAAGCAGCAGCCTCTTCACTCTCTGCAGATCTTGATAAAATCACAAGCTGGTTGGAATATGTCTCAATCCTGACAAATCTCACACTCTTACTATGTCTCTGAAAGGACCGTCTGGAACCACCCCCACCCCTTACTTTCTCAACAATCCTCTTCCATTCAAGCTTTTGGGTCTCACTGTCTGCCATGGTCTTTCCTGGGAAAACCACATTTCCAAGCTGGCCTCCAAAGCCAGTTGCCGACTGGGCATCCTCCATTGTGCAAAGTCCTTCCTTGGCACACCTGAGCTGCTCACCACATACAAAGTTTTCTTCCGCAGCCTGATGGAGTCCCGCTTTCCTCTCTCGGGTGGTGCTTCCACCTTTCACGTGGCTTGGCTTTATGCTGTGGAAAGCAAGGCTTGTGGGATCATTGGCATCTTCCACGATGAGGCTGTCTTTGGGTCTCCCACTCTTTCTCACCGCAGGCAAGTTGTTATCTTTCTGTCTTCTACCGTCTCTTTTCTGGCCTCGCCTGCCCTGCTCTATCTGCGATTCCCCCCCCCCCCCTTATATTTCTGCAGGGTACTCAAGGTCTCCCAGCAACCCCCTTCTGGTGAAACTCGCAAAATCAAGAATTACTGCTCACCTTCACTCTTTCATTCCTCTTTTTTCCTTTCTCTGGAACAAACTCCCACACACTCTTCAATCCCACTCTTCCCTCCAGGTCTTCAAAACAGCTGTTCCTCACCATCTCATATCTTCCCCCATCCAAAATCATGATCTTTTCTACCCGTTCATCTACTCCAGAGCCACCTCCTTCAAATTCCTTGCTTTCCATCCTGAAAGTCCCTGCAGTGTCCATCTTGTTTACCCCGTGTACCCCTTCCTGTCCCTCTCCCTTCCATAGTTCTCCTAATGTCTCTGCTCCCTACTGTTTTGTGCTTCCCTCTCCCACCCCTCTTGTCTCCTGCTCCTGTTCCAATATGTTCTGTGTGTTAGCTTTCATACGAGCCTCGACAATGTATACCAAAAAAAAAGAAGACGGAAGAAGAAGAAATTCCTGCAAAAGGAAGGGTTTAAAAAATAATAATAATAATAATAATAAAAATAATAATACAGTTATTGAGGCTCATGGAAGAGCATACAAACATGGGGGCAAAGGGTCAGCAGACACAAAATGAGGCACATGAAAAACAGGACAAGAAATTATGGAGGGATGCATCACAGCACAAGAGAAAGAATTGCAGGTGAAGTCACAGTACATAATAGGGTAATTCCCCCGTAACGGACGTAACATTCAGACAGAACTTATTGGCAGTTCTCAAAAATATTTCATGAAGAACAAGGTTATCGTACAAGATGTATTAATTTATTTTGTGCAGTGAACACAAAGGTGCCAGGAAATAATAATTATATGAGATTAAGAATTTTTGCCTGAGTGCGGCGGTATGATGAATCTTCGTCACGGACGTAACCGTCAAAATACCCGCTTTAGCATGATGATCGTTTTGCTCACAAATTTCTGTGAACTGTTCTACGACAGAAGACTAAATCTGGTATAGCAGCTTGGTATAGGTACGTCATTGTATTCCCAGTATTTATTTGAGGAATATTTAATGATACCAAGTAGGCAGTACGTTGGCAAATGTAACGTAACGGACATAACAACTGAGCGTAACGGACGTAACATCTCCGGACGTTAATTAATTAACGTCCGGAGATGCTACCACAATGTATACAGACAATGCTTGATGAAGCTAATATTGCAAAAATTCAATTATTACAATTCATGATCTGTCATATGGTATACAAGGTTTAATGAAAAATGTACTTTCAAAAAATAGCCACCAGGTAACTTTTCCCATGGAATTACCCATACACATGCAGAGGATCCCTTTTGCAGTAGTCGATTGATGATGAAGTTCAAAGGCTTTGTTTACCTTGACGGTAGATCTTGACATACGATGATGCAAGGAGAAAACTTACTGTTATGATCATCCATTTTCAGGTGATTAAAGTGAGGAACGAGCTCATGCACTCTTCTGACATGGAAATTTCACAAGAACAGCTAAGTTTGTTCACGAACAAGATGCTGATCTTTTTACAGGACTTGAAGCAGTTTCCAAGTGCTCAAAAGGCTTCTGACGTCATCACAAAGGTGCGTGAAAAAATATATACATCCTTACGTGTGTACACAAACAATCTTTTACAAAGAAAGGTATTGGAATACCTCTCGATTTGCCATGAACTCTCCATCGCTGCAAGTGCAATATTCCAATTCTCCCAATTTAAAACGAAGTCGAAGTTTATTTTCCATTTCGATCAGTTTGTTGCACCAAATTAATTAAAAAAAAACAAGGAGACTCTCTGGAAAATCCTCTTTATCTCTTTGCTGATGACTCCACTCTCTGCTGTACCATCTGTCATCCATCAGACCATCATCTGTCAAAAAAAAAAACTCGAGATGCCCCGCCTTTTGGGCAATAGGAGGAATGGATGTGTGTAATATGAAAGATAAATCTTGAACGTTTTTTTTTTTTTGAAATATCACATGCAGAAACCAAGTTACTAAAATGGTTGCCATGGCAACAGAATTCAACCAATCACAGCCATCGTCAAACCAGGTTGAGATAATGCCATGAGGAATAGATATTAGCAATGTGAAAGCGAAATGTTCAACGGTTTTTGAAATATCAAGCACACATAAGTACGTACATGAGCAGATGATCGGTCGGTCGGATGAAGTGAAGCTCATTTTAATGTCCACTCGTCTTTGACCTTGTCGGAGGGGCGAGGGACACAACAAGATAAGAATTAATTGGCTATGACAAAACGAGGGATAATAGTTTTTTTAATGATGTGGGGACTTTAATCTGGTGTTCAGACAGCATTATAAGATAATCTCAGTGGCTCAAGTGGGTTAGAGTCTTGTCCGTGGGCTGGTTATTGCACATTTTCAACATTATTCTCCTCCAAACGATTGAGAATAGACACATTAATTTGTCAAGGTGCATTGTCATGCTGGGAGAGCCTGGATTTTCGGAGTTTCATCACGCGTGTGCCACAAAGTTTAAAGGGAATCTTCAGACTGCACACGTCGTCCAATCACTGGTCTTACTAAATTGGGAACAACTTTATTCAGAGCATGAACATTCATGCTGAATCAGAGAAACCGGCCATGAACCCACCTGACCTTTGATCAATCACTCCTCGCATGAGCCCACACCAGGGTGTGAAACCCATACTGGCATGAACACTTCTTTCCTTTCTCTCTTCTTTCATTCCCTTATTCAACGATTCGTTCATTTTATTTCACATCCCAAGAACGCCCGATGGTGTCTAACCTAAACAGCCAACGCACAGTGTTACACATGGAGAAAACTTGTGAAAGTAATTGGTTACTGACAATAAACTATTCATGTGTGTATTGAGGGATGAGTATATACTGTTGAACAAATACAAGGACTACAGTACTTAAGATGTTTGAGACCACAAATATCTTGTACCATGACATATCATGTACTTGTGGGGCCTTCATAGGGGTAGACTGCCCTCTGGCTTTCGGGATTATTATGCCCCATGACTACATTTTGACAAGTATTGTAACCACAATATGACCGAAGAAGTCCAAAACATAATCCTTAAAGCACTTTGACTGGCAGCTCAGAAAGCTGGAGCATCTTGGTGTATAGCAGGTCAGGGATATGTTAGCATGATCCTCACTAGTCTCATGGATGGCCTCACCAGCCTGGGTGTTATCTGATCAACAAGTATCCATCTTTGGGGATGCATCGGAGAGGGTATCTGGTACTTTGCCAACAGGGAATGGGAAGGACTCAGCACCTCAGCACGTGTAAACAGCTCAGAGAAGATGCATGGAGGCACCGGTGGGTTTAGTGCTGGTTGTAGGAAGGCATCCTCCATGTGCAGTGAACTGCAGTGTGCCCGACTGTGAGGGTGTGCGTGCGTTTTTTCCCCACAATGGTCTGACACTTTGTAGCATTCAGATTTCAGGCCCTGCGGGCAAATACGTGACTTCAGACTGGCAGTGGCCAGTGCGAGAGTTAGTGTGGTTACCGAACCTCCCACAGGGTCCTGCCATAGAAGTTCATCCTCTAATTCACAAACTGTGTTCTCTGTTATGGGATTCTTGTTGGGGGTTTTAATGTGACCAATCCCAATGCTCATACAATTCTGTTTAAGGAGCTCGTCATGGATCGGACGTGTGAAGTCGGGGGCAGGATCAGTACGGATGACAGCAGGAGATCCATCCAACGGCCGTAGCTCTATGCACAAGTGGACCAACTTATCGTGGAGTGCGTTGCATTGTTTGATATACACCATACACAATGTGGTGTTTGAGGGGGCACATTCTCGCAATATAAGAACAAGAAAACAGTCAGAGATTGCCGACCCTTGCCAAGACTTGTTTTGTGTCGTGTATTTTTGTGGCAAATAAATGGAAGGATGTACTAAATGAAAGGTTGTTGATTGTAAAGGGAAGGTCTAAATGGTCTAGTTGAAATGTTTACAAGTCTGAAAAGTTGGAAAGGTCGAAAGGTCAAATGGGGTGTTCAAGGTGGTAGGGAAAGGTCTGAAAGGCGTTAAGGTTAAAAATCTTAAGGGTAGAAAAGAGTCTAAGGATCTTCGGGATTCTAAAAGGTCGAAGAGGATGAAGGATTCTAAAGTTTTTTTTTTTTTTTTTTGTATACCTTGTCGAGGCTCGTGTGAGAGCGAACACACAACGCACATCAAGGGGGACATGAGACAGGAGGGGAGGGAGTGGGAAGGACAAAACAGTGGGGAACAGAGACATTAGGAGATCTGTGTAAATGAGAGGGATGGGACAGGGAACATGGGGAATAGAAGATGGATATTACAGGGACTTTCAGGAATGAAAGCAGGGAATTTGAAGGAGGTGGGCTTGGGTGGATTATCGGGGGTAGAAAAGATCTAGGATTTGAATGGGGGATGATAAGAGGTGATGGTGAACAGCTGTTTTGAAGGCCTGGAGGGAAGAATGGGAATGAATAGAGTGAGGGAGTATATTCCAAAGGTTGGGAAAAAGAGGAATGAAAGAGTGAAGGTGAGCAGTGATTCATGATTTTGGTAGTTTTACCAGAAGGGGGTTGTTGGCGGACCTTGAGCGCCCTGCGGAAATGTGGTGGGGACAAATTGCAGAGAGAAAATGGGGGGGCGAGGCTGGAGAGGAGACGGTAGAAGACAGAAAGACCACCGAACAACCTGCTGTGATTGAGTGAGAGGCCCAAAGACTCAGCCTCATTGCGAGAGATACCAATGATCCGAAATGCATTGGTTTCTACAGCGTTAAGCCGAGAAAGGTGGAAGGCAGGAGCACCAGCTCAGAGGGGAGAGCAATACTCCATCAGGCTGCGGACAAAAGCTTTGTAAGTGGTCAGGAGCTCAGGTGGGCCGAGGAAGGACTTTGCACGATGGAGCATTCCCAGTCGGTGACTGGCTTTGGAGGCGAGGTTTGAAATGTGGCTTTCCCAGGAAAGGTCATGGCAGATAGTGAGACCCAGAAGCTTGAAAGAAAGGACTTCTTCCAGAGGATTGTTGAGAAAGTGGATGGGGGGGTTTTGTAAACGGTCCTTTCGAAGAGACATAGTGAGTGTGTGAGATTTGTCCGGATTGAAAGACATGTTCCATGTGTTGGACCAGTTTGTAATTTTATCCAGATCAGCAGTGAGCGAAGAAGCTGCTGCTTGCTGGTCTGAGGGATGACCGATGGTACGGCAGAGGGTGGAGTCATCAGCAAAGAGATATAGAGGATTTTCCAGAGAGTCGGAGAGATCATTGATGAAAACCAGAAAAAGAACAGGGCCCAGAACACTACCTTGAGGAACTCCAGCCTGGACAGGAAGGGGGGATGAAAGAACTCCATTTAGGGCCACACGGTGACTGAGACAGGAGAGGAAGTCTGCGAGCCATGAGTGGAGATGGCCTTGGATACCATAGGAAGAGAGTTTGGTGACCAGGGCAGGGTGCCAGACTGTCAAAAGCACGTGATATGTCCAGGGATACGGCTTGGATTTCCTGTCTGGCATTGAGGACCTCCATCCATTGTTGGGAGAGCAGAAGCAGCATATCCAGGGTAGAGTGACCTGGTCTGAAACCAAATTGATGATTGGAAATCAAGCCATTGGAGAAGAGGAAGGATTTAATGTCTGAAGTGATGATGGATTCCATCACCTTGCTGATGATTGGGAGAAGGCTGATTGGTCTGTAGTTGCAGGGATCTGTTTTTGCACATTTTTTATGCAGGGCAGTGATGTTTGCTGATTTCCAAGCAGATGGCAGATGACCTTGAGCAAATGAGAGGGTGAATAGAACAGAGAGAGGGTGAGCCAGAGCAGAAGAGCAGGCTTTGAGGACACGTGGGCTGATGCCGTCTGGACCGGTTGCAGAATCTGAGTCGAGGTTTGACAGCAAGCTCTCCACCTTGTCAGGAGAAAAGGACACAGAGTCCAGGGACAGTTGGGTGCGACTGGGTAAGATGGGTAGAGAAAGTGATGGGTTTTGGATACAAGATTTAGCTGCAAACACCGAGTTTAGGCATTCAGCTTTTTCACGTGCGCTATCAGCAGTGCTGCCATTTGAGGTAAGGGAGGGGATGGAGGGGGAACATACACCAGAAACAGATTTGATTAGATGCCACCAGGATTTTGAGAGGGAGAGAGGTTTGAGAGTTCAGACTTGAGATGAGAAAGATGTTGTTTTCTGGCTCTCCTGAGGGTAGATACACACTTGTTCTGAGCGTTATGGAAGGAACTGAGATTGCCCTCAGTTGGGTTTGCTTTCCATGAGGCAAAGGCAAGTTGTTTCAGGACAACTGCCTCACCACAAGCTTCAGTGAACCAAGGGCGGGAGGAAGGGTAGGACAACTGAAGACGAGAGGGGATAAATCTGTGCATGAGGGAGAGGAAGTTTCTTTGAAAGAATTCCCAGGATGAGTTGATGTTGGAGAAAGTAGCGATGGGAGACCAGTCTATACGATTGAGGGCTGCTTGGAGACCCTGCCAGTCGGCTTGAGTGAAATGCCAGACTCGACGGCGGTGAGGTGGTTCTCTGATAATAGCCAGAGAGATGTCCACTTTGACAAGGACATGGTCAGAAGAACCGATTGGAGCAGAGGAAGAGCAGCAGATATTGTCAGGGAAATTTGTCAAAATCAGATACAGAAGAGATGGAGTACCATTGGTTGAGATCCGGGTCGGGAAGTTGACCGATTGAGTCAGTCCCAATGAGTCGCAGAAAGCTTTTGCTGAGGTGCCATGACAGGTGAGAGAGGTACCCTCACCTAGCCAACTGGCATGATGGCAATTGAAGTTGCCACATATGAGGAAGAGAGAGTTTGGATGAGAAGATAGAAGTTGGTCCATGTTTTCGGATAGTGAGGTGTAGATGGAGTCATCACTGTTCGGTGGACGGTACAACACACATATAAACATGACGTGGGAGTGGAGGGGAAGCCGTAGCCAGAGGTATTCTTGGGTGTGTGAGGGAGTGAGGACAGTGCATGGTGAGTGAGGAATAGAGTCTTTGATGAAGAGAGCAACTCCTCCACCAGGACGAGGCTCAGGTCTGTCATACCAGAGGAGGGAGTAACCAGGGAGAGATACTTGGGAGTCAGACACGTCTTGGAGGAGGAAAGTTTCGGTTCAGCAGATTATGTCTGGTTTGTCAGCTGCAACCTGTATGGAAAGATCTGAAAGGATTGAGCGAAGGCCCCGGATATTTGAGGTCCACACTTTTAATGAAGCGAGAGGGGAGGAGGCTTTGTGTGCAGGGGGTGGGGGGTGGGGAGGGGAGGGTAGGACAAGGGACGAGGGGGGTAGGTAAGGAGGGTTGTTGAAAGAGTGTGGGGGGTTGCAGAATAGCTAGGGGAGGGGGCAGATGAGGAGGAGAAAAGGCTCTGTGGTGCTGGGGGAGAGGGGGCACAAGAGAGGGGAAGAAGGGAGTTGAGGATTTGAGGAGGTGGAGTGAAGAGATGGAGGTGAGAGGGCAGTGGAAGGAGGCAGCTTTGTGAATGAGAGGGGGGGAAACTTTGAGAAGGATGAGTGAGGGGGATGAATGGTGGGAGAAAAGTGAGGTGGGAGTTTTTGAGAGAGGTGAGAAGGAGGCTTGGAGGGGGAAGAGTGGGCTGGTTGCTTTGAGAGTGAGGAGTGAGAAGGGTGAGTTGGCACTGAAGTTGGAAGAGTGGGCTGGTTGCTTTGAGAGTGAGGGGTGAGAGGGGTGAGTTGGCACTGAAGTTGGAAAAAAAGAATGGTTGATGGAAAGTGAACATTCATAGCAAACTGGGGTTTTAAAAAGTTTTAGGTCAGAGATGCTATTGAACACAATTCTTGATGGATGCAATAAAGGAGAATCCAGAGAATGGAGAGAAGAAACGCTGTAACAGTTAGATTTTTTCGGAAAGGGATGAAGGAAAGGTCGAATTGAGAGCAGTCTGTTTAAATAGTAGAAGAGTATTGCATTCTGATACAGTAAAGAGTACCACATGTGTGAAGGAGGAAGATGAAGCATTTTATGAGATCGTTTTTATTATGGTTATTATTAATGTTTGAGAGAGTTTAACAGATTAGGTCATGGAAGTGTTGGAGAAAAATATCGAAGAAGAAGAAAAAGAAAAAGAAAAAGAAAAAGAAAAAGAAAAAGAAAAAGAAAAAGAAAAAGAAAAAAAAAAAGAAAAAGAAAGAAGAAGAAGAAGAAGAAGAAGAAGAAGAAGAAGAAGAAGAAGAAGAAGAAGAAGAAGAAGAAGAAGAAGAAGAAGAAGAAGAAGAAGAAGAAGAAGAAGAAGAAGAAGAAGAAGAAGAAGAAGAAGAAGAAGAAGAAGAAGAAGAAGAAGAAGAAGAAGAAGAAGAAGAATCGACAGTCATAAATGAGGAAGGAGAAAGGTCGCGTTTTTTTGTTGTTGTTGTTAGTTTTTTTTGGATTTGAGATAAGAAGAGTGATTAGTTTGGAGGGATTAGTTGGGGGGACGTTAGGAAAGTGGGGAAGATAGACATTGAAGGTAATGGGGAGAAAAAGCAAAACACGATCGTACACCGAGGGTAACCGGTAGGCCTCAAGCCTCAAGGGTAGGCCTCAAGCGTCCGGTAAGACAAAGTCGACAAAATCTCACAAAATAGCACAATTTTTGAAACAAAACCGAACTAGGAACATACAGTAACATGTAAGTGAGAGAATAAACAATTAAAACGGGACAGATAACGACCGAAAACTTAACTTTGAGATCGTCAGCAGAGAGCCCCGAACGAGACGTGTCGACGCTCCAAGCCCAGAACCAGAAGTCTAAAGTGTCTTGGGGGCCTAAATGGTCAAAGGGGTCTTAAAAGGTGTTCGGGGTCAAAAGGGCCTTATGGGTCTTGAAGAGTCAGAGGGGTCTTTTGGGTCTATGGGGTCTTTCTGGGTCGGTTGGGTCCTCTTTGTCTTTTGCATCCTCGGGGTCTTTTGGGTCCTCTGGGTCTCGGTCTTTTGAGTCCTCGGGGTTTGAGTCCTCAGTCTTATGGGTTCTTTGGGGCTTTTGGGTCCTCTTGGACTTTTGTGTCCTTGGGTCTTTCGGGGTCCTCGGGGTATTTTGTGGGTCTCGTTCATTTGGTGTCTCGGGGTCAGCGTAGAAATAGCCATGAATCGTGGAACGAAGTTGGTGATGGGTCAAGTGGTCCAGCTGAATGTGTAGTGCTGTTAGTAGGCCGTTGAGCACCTGATGCAGGACAATGATGCACTCACGTACTGGGCAAAGGGTCTCATTGTCACAGACTACTAGTAGGCCATCCTTGGTAACTGAAGCGACCAAAAGACATCATTTGATATCCTTTATGTTGTTTTTTTTATTTGATTGCCGGGTCCCCTGTACCAGGTGTGCATGAGTTTGCCTTAAGTCTGGGCACTCTGAACTGCTGACCAAGCAGCTCTGTTGGTGAAGGGGAGTTGAGTCATGCCGAAGATAATATCCAGGACTGATACATGCAGGACTACAAACTCTTCTTTGTGCTTTCCAGAGGCACAGATTTGG
Source organism: Eptatretus burgeri (assembly GCF_056783735.1). Taxonomy (NCBI): domain Eukaryota; kingdom Metazoa; phylum Chordata; class Myxini; order Myxiniformes; family Myxinidae; genus Eptatretus; species Eptatretus burgeri. Next base: position 98,596,718 of record NC_140963.1, read on the forward strand.
CAGGTCGTGTCTATGCAATCTGGGGCATTGTAGCTGGCAAAATCAGATGGGACATTGGCAGATCCAGTAAAGTGTCATATGGTTGCCTGATAATGTCTGACATTGGGAAGCAACATGGATATACGAGGGCTTGCTGAGACTTCGCCATGACAGAGCTTCTCGTAAGCTTGTACGCAGGGATTGCAACCTGTGAGGATGGAAGTATAATGTTTGGATTTTATAATGAAGGGACTGTCATGTTTTATTGAGGCAGCAATGGAAAGGGCCTCCACTTCACATAACAGCCAGGTAGGTTGTCACCCACATAATTTGGTGCAAAAGAATCCTGTTAGGTGATGTCTTCAATTGCATGTGATGTACAGGTCAGGTCAGGTATGGGAGCATGTGCCAGAACAGCGCGTCGCTGCGTCCACTTTCGGCCGGTACTCCAGGGGCCTCTGTTTGGCCTTCCCCCAGGCAGATGCCAGGCCCATCCCCATCTCCTTGAGATGCTGGTCAACCTGCTGCAACCACGAGGCACATGGTCAGCCCATTGGCCTCCTCCACTCACGAGACTCCCTCGCTGAGAGAATCTTGTGAGCAGGATCAGCGTCAGGAAAACGAGCCACATGTCCATACAGCCGCAACTGACGCTCACGGACCATGCAGGTAACAAATCTCATCCGAGTCTCTCTCAGCAACCGCTCGTTGGACACAAAATCTGACCGGCGATAGCCAAGGATTCTCCGAAGAGACCCGGTACCAAAGGAATTAAGTCTCCGTCTCAGATCCTTGGTCAGAGTCCAAGTCTCGCATCCATAGAGCAAGACTGGAAGCACCAAGAACCTGAAGACTCGGACTTTCGTCCTCCCGCACAGGTACCGGCAGCGCCACACCCCATGATCCAGTGAATCCATGACTCCCCAGGCCCGACCCAGACATCTATTGACCTCTGACTCACAGCCAGCAGAGACATGAATATCACTGCCAAGGTAAGTGAATCTCTCCATGACCTCAACATCCTCACCACAAACAGACACAGACAGGACAGCAGCATCCAAGATGTCATTGAAAGCCTGGATCTTAGTTTTGACCCAAGAAACCCGTAATCCCGAGACCCTCATTCAGCACCTCGAGGGCCCCCAAAATGATATCTAAAGTCTCTGCAAAGATGATTGCATCATCTGCGAAATCAAAGTCCGAGATCTTGACATTCCCAAACGATGCACCGCAGCTTGATCTTTCCTACATCCTCCCTAAAATCCAGTCCAGACAAGTGCTCAAAAGTGTGGGGGCCAGTACACACCCCTGACGATCTCCAGTAACAACTGGTAATAAGTCAGAGATGGTACCACCACACTTCACAGCACTCTCAGTAACAGAGTAGAGTTCAGACATCAGATCGATCAGTTTTGATGGCACCCCACGAAGACCAAGAATCCTCCAGAGGGCATCCCGATTCACTGAATCGAACGCTTTACAGAGATCAACACAGGCTGCAAGCAGCCTCTGCCGAAACTCTCGTCTGCGTTCGGTGAGGACCTGAAGAGCAAGGATATGGTCAATCGTTGACCTCTTTGGTGTAAAGCCTGACTGCTCTAGGCGCTGGTGCTCAAGCAGATGGTGGTGAACCCTATCAAGAATTATCCGAGCAAAGACCTTGCCCGGCACTGAGAGCAGCCTCACCCCTCGGTAGTTGTTGCAGTCTTGGCGATCACCCTTCCCTTTCCAGAGAGGGACAACAAGGCCCCTCTTCCAATCAGTTGGGATGATGCCTGTGTTCCAGGCAGAGCACAAAACTGTATGCAATGACACGAGTGCAGCATTTCCACCAGCCTTGAGAAGTTCAGCATGGAAGCCACAGATCCCTGGAGCTTTTCCCCGTTTCAACCGGTTCACCGCAGCCCGTGTTTCCACAAGCGAAGGTGGACCACAGTTGATTGGAGGGTCAGCAACAGGGATTGTAACACCCTTGACGTCCAACTCGACAGCTGGGGGATCAGCCTGGTACAACCGCTCAAAGTAACTGGCCCAGCGGGCCTTCACTTCAGACTTCTCTGACAAGAGCTTACCACTCTGCTCTAACTGCAGTGCTCCGAGTGATGGGCTTGGATGAACGCAATGCGCGAATTCCCCTGTAAGCGGGATGAGAATCACATGTCCACAGGTGATGCTCTACCCCCTCACAGATTCCTCGCACATAGGCCTCCTTGTCCACCCTTAGTGCACGTAGTTTTACGCCTCAGCTCCCTGAACAGCTCAGCTCTGCCATTCAGCCTGGCCCTGCGACTCTGGTCAATGCTATCCAGTGTCCCTTGAGAGACAAAATTCTTCTTTGCCCTGCGGTGAATTCCAAGACATCCACCGGCAACATCAAGGACGGTGGTCTTGAAGGCACTCTCCAACTCTCCAAGACTCCGCAAAGCACCCAGACACCCCAAATGTCCACTCAGCCTGTTCGCAAACTCCTCAGCTCCTCTCTCATCCTTGAGCTTGCCAACATCCAGCCTTGGCTGGGATGGTACCATTCTCCAGGATTTAAGGTGCAGCTTTGGAGTTGCTACAACAAGCCCATGGTCAGTATTGAGGAATTGAGCACTCGGGTAAACCCTGCAGTTCTGGATCATCCTCCAGCGACCGTCAACGAGGACATGGTCAATCTCCTTTGCCACACCGCCAGCGTTGGAATACCAAGTCCAGCGATGAGCTTGTGGGCGCTGAAACCATGAACCAGCCACCCTAAGTCCATGACTTCTTGCAAAGTCAAGGAACTTAGTGCTATTCTGGTTCATAGTTCCTGACCCATGGGGACCAACACATATCTCATAACCATCCCAAACAGTTCCAGTCGATCCATTGAAATCCCCCAAGACCAGAAGTGTATCTCGTCTGGGGCACTGATCAACCACACTCGAGCATGGCGTAGAATGCATCCTTCATGGTGAGGTCACTCGCCTCAGTCGGAGCATAGACAGAGACCAGGGAAATGACACCTAATGAGTGACGAATCCTTAGTCTCATAATACGCTCGTTGACCGGTGTTACCTCAATTATCATTGGGGTCAGCTTATTGGACACAGCTGCAGCAACTCCTTGAGTATGGTAACCATCAGAGCGACAAGACCAATAGTAGGTGTAACCACCCACCATTATCTCGCCGCAATACGGTCTCCGAACCTCAGAGAGTGCTGCAATACCGATGTCCAAACGCTTGAGCTCAGATGATAACAGAGACAGGTGATCATCCTCTCTTGGGGATAGGACATTCCAGGCAACCACCCAAAGGGACCGCCTCCGGTGATGTACAGAGTCGATGAAATGCTGCATTTTTTGACAGAACCATCGGTTACAGTCCGTAGCTGTTCATTAGGGCAAGGCAGGACAATTGTATGGGTCAAAATAGCGTTTTGGGCTCTGTGAAAAGCAGCTAATAGCTCATCAGTCCACACATCTCATCTGCTTGTTCTTCTCACCTAACCAACTCATCCACCTTGTTTTGTTATAACTGTCATAACAGTTTTGTCATCACAGCACGAATCAGGTTTCCAGCGGCACCACTGTCGGTGATAACTCGGAGAGTGTGGTGGTCATGGAAGGTATCAAGATATGGGGACTGGTGGACCTGGGCAAGTAGGTTAGTGGAAAGATTGGAATTGTGAACCTCATCCACAAAGGCACATGTTAAGTTTCCTGATTTGTCAACTGACTCTTAAAATATGGCAGCTCCTTGGCCTGCTCTTGCAATGTACCTACAATCCCGTTCGGGAAGGTAAGGACACTCACTGAGGAAATGGCGGTAGTCGACATGACCCACTTGTTTGCAGAGGAGACAGGACTCCATAAGCTTGTTGGGATGTGTCCCTGGTAAGACTTGACTGGTGTGGCAATGGGAACGATGCCGAGCAGGGAACTTGTGGTCGAGACATTGAGGTATGCACGGACCTTGTACGTTCAGCATTATGGATCTCATCTAATTGTGAATCGAGTGCTTAGGATATCTTTGACTTTATGGAGGTTAGGGTGCGGGACCACATTTCGGTTCCACAGTGCTATTTGAAGAGTCCAGAGAGACCGGTGTGGATAAGGCAAAGCCATATGAGCACAATGAAGTTCCCCAGTGGTGGAAATAGCTCCTCTTCTTCAGTGACAACCTGGCTACGGTGGAATATGCCACCATCTCATCACAGCAAGTTATCCTCCTCAAATGCCATGAGGCATTGGTACAAGTCTTCAGGGCTCTCCTTGGGATTATGGTGTATCTCAGCAATGTGAATGACCTGTGCGCCCATTCACTGCCACATATTGGCTATGGACAAAGAGTTTCAAACTATGGTATTACAGGATATCATAGGGAAAAGGTTTGCGATCTGATCCAGCATAAGTTCGAATGCAGTGACTTTCTGTTAAGGCGGTCACACCTTGACGTTTTAGCCAGCAATGGCAACGTATAAAAATGTATGTAAAACGTTGGCGTACGCTGAAGTTTTGAGTTTTTTTTTTTAAGTTTTGGTCGTATTCATAACATATTAGTAACGGGCACAGAACGTTTCGTTGTCTTATAGATAACTTATACCAACGAATGCTTAGCCTGTTGTCGGCGGTTACAACCTCTGCCCAACGATAGTTTAACTTAGGCATAGCGCGCTGCACGTATCGCATACGAACTCGTGGCGTAGCCTGTTAAAAACCTGCCGCACGCCGACTTAAATCATAACCGCCTGAAAATTGGAAGTGTCAACATCGCAGTCACACCTTGACGATTTAGCCAGCGTATGCCGACCTATGAAAAATTGTGTTTAAAACGCTGGCACATGTCGAATACGGTATGGGTAAGTTGTGTATAAGTTAGGAGCACGCTGAAAAACAATGAAGTACGCTGTCATATTCCGTGGTACGGCTAGTACGTCGTGAAATTTCAAGCATGATGAAAATTTTACGACGTACGGCTCACAAGTTTCGCATACGCTGGCATAAGTTCTCGGCGCGCTCCGCCATCGTTGACACACGTTACTTGTAAGTTACTCATAAGTCGAAACATGTCGAGGTAATGTTTAGCATACCCCAAACTTAATTTTTAACCTATGAGTAACGTGCTTTGAACCTATGTGTAACGAATCTCAAACGCACATTGTCGTATGTAGACGAATTTGATTGACATCTTCCGGACGACCACAGAACTTACTGAACGTGTTTCTAACTTACATCTACCGTATAATGGCGATTTGGCAGCGTTTAGGGGAATTGGTAGATACAAAATGGGCTTCACAAGAGGAACCCGTCAGCGTCCCAGACTCCATGCTGCGTAGATGTCAATGTCAGTAGTAGTAGTAGTATTAGGTGAGCGTGTCAGTAGTAGTAGTAGTAGTCGGTCCACATCAGTAGTAGTAGGTGAGCGTGATGGGGAGGGTGTGGGTGATGATGGATCCTCGTTGCGTCCACGAATAGGAGACTACTTTGCACCATTGTTCGATGTTCTTTTCGGCTAATTATTTTTCTCATTCCCGCGATGAAGTTTTTTTTTTATTTTTTTTTTCAGTTTTTAAAGTATTCAAAACGACTTGGACAAATGCACAACGTACTCGTAATGAACACAGAACGCTTCGATAACTTATAGATAAGTTATACCAATGATTGATTAGCGTGGTTTAGGCGTCCACAACCTATGCCCAACGATAGTCTAAGGTATGCATAGCGTGGCAGCGTATCGTCGACAATTACATGAGGTTTTCTATTCAGAGGCTGCAACTTCACTTTTAATAAATACCTGTCACTCGCCTATTGTTTTTGGACGCTGGTGCTCGGCAATTGAAATTGTTTTCATTGAACGAGTTAAATCGCTTCCACAGCACTGCAGTCACGGCACCGACAGCAGCAGGCTCAGTGCCAGCCTCATGCCAGGCTCAAGCGGATCCCTGTAGAAGGTGTACTGCTTGGTTATCCTTGGACCCACTCTGGCTTGCAGCTCATCGAACATCGCTGGGGGCATTCGCAGGAAGTTGATGAAGGATGCATGGTCCTTGGTCTGGAGTTCCACCATAAGCTGGTCATATATGCCGTAATGGCGTTTCCTCCCGATCCATGGTCTGACCCAGTTCCTTCTCCTCCGTTCACGTCTTCTTCTCCCGGCTCTATTGGCACGCAACTGGTGCAGTGTCAACTCGATGAGGTCATGTTGATTTTGGAGGACAGGTAGGTATTGTCGTCTCAGCCTTGCCGTATCCTCCATCTCTCAGAATGACATGGACATGTACTCACCACGAAGTCTAAAAAAAAAGACGGGTTCCTCCTGTGAAGCCCCTTTTTATATACCAATTCCCCTAATCGCTGCCAATACGCCATTATACGGTATCTGTAAGTTAGAAACGCGTTCAGTAAGATCTGTGGTCGTCCTGAAGACGTCAAATACGTCTACATATGTATTTGTGCGTAAGACATGCTTCACAAATAATTCTCAAGCACATTACTCATAGGTTATAAATAAGTCACAGGTAGCCTAAACATTACTTTGACGTGTTTCGACGTATGAGGAACTTTCAAGTAATGTGTTGCGAAGTGTGAACAACGTTCGTGTAGCGTGCTTACAAAACGCTACTCATAGGTTAGAAATAAGTTTCGGGTACGCTAAACATTACCTCGACGTGTTTCGACTTATGAGTAACTTACAAGTAATGTGTGTCGACGTGTGTCAACGACCGCATAACGTGCCTACAACTTATGGCCAGCGTAGCGCAACATGTGAGTCATACGCCGGCATACGTCGTAAAATTTCAAGCATGCAAAAATTTGAGAACAACCCAAAAGTTCAACGTTTAAAGCCAGCGTACTACGACGTATGGCAGTGTTTTTCAGACTGCTCTCAACGTATACAAAACGTACCCATAACGTATTCGACGTGTGCCAGCGTTTTAGACAAATTTTTCATAAATCGGCATACGCTGGCTAAATCGTCAAGGTGTGACAGCGGCTTTAGGCAGTGCAAAGCCGTTCAGCACGGACATTGCAGTCATTGTCGGTGAGTCCATGGGGAAAAATAGTTTGATAAAAAAAATGTTGTAATAGGATGGCATGGTCATTGGAACGGGTGGCATGGGATGGTATCGGCACAAGATGGCATCGTCATACGCAAGGGGCAGTGTGGGATGGCATCGTCATTTGAGCGGGTGTCGTCTGGTATTGGGCACTACTGCTCGCAGTTATAAGCTGCAGTTCCAGTTATTACTGTTATGGTTATTCGGGAAAGAACTGTATTTTAAGTGATAATCATCATAATATTGCTAATAATTGCTTCCTTTTCAGTGTTTGTCCACATGTAGGTCGGTTCCACATGTGCTCCTTCCACCTGAATCAAAGTGAAATTTTCTAAACTGCATTTGTCATTTTTTTTGTTAGTTTCGTCCCTGTCTGCTGTTTGTATTCTCATCAAAATTTTTCCGTGATGAATCCTACCTTGTTGTCAGTATGTGTTGGATTTTTTTTTTTTTTTTAAATGTGCAGACTTGCCCTTCTCGGATAACTGTTGCTCAATGGTCTTGGTTTTGAGGTTGTTTTGTCTCCCAGTTTGTTTTTTTTCCAAAACTTTTGTCCTTTCTGCCTTTTCAATGCGATTCTATTTCCCACTCACTTAAAAAATAAATAAATAAAATGAAAGAAACCCTTTCACTCAGAAGCGACCTTATTCTACCTTCTACCTATACTTCCTGAACATCTCTTTTTCCTAAATATCTTAATTGAAGAAAATGCTTCTTCTCTGAAAAGTTTTCAAAACATTAAAATGCTTCAATTCCCTTATTTATCTAGCAACACACCACGTGTTCTTCTTCACCACAATACCTTCACTTTACCACACTCTCCAAGCTTTCTCCGCACCCCATCCTCTCGAAGCTTCCCCCTCACCACACCTCTTCAATGCTTCCCCCTCACCCTGGCCCTGCTGAAACAAAACAGATATCCGACTCACAAACAGGAGTAAATACATAACCTCTGTCCACCTTCAGTGGTAATTATACACACCTGTTAAAGGACAGATTGGGTGCAGGTGATTAGCACCCAGTACGAGGACCATCCCTGGGTTGGTGCATTGGGGTGCAATATCGTGGCACACAGGCCCGTAATCAGACACGGAACGATAAATCAGTCGGCCATCATGACTGGTTTGATACGGTTCATCGGGATTCGAACCAGGAAACTGGATGAACCCAACAGCTGCAACGATACCACCTTTTATTACCTCCTCCACCTAAGGTGGACGGACGTTAAGTTCTCACGCATGCCTGTTTTTGAGACATCCTACTCACAGACAAAGTTATGGAAGGATTCAGACAAAACTTGGTGGACATGTTGGGTGTGTGCCAAGGACGAATTAATTCGATTTTGGTGAAGATTCGGATCTAAGAATTTTTAGATCCTCGTGGAGGATCTCTAAGTCTTACTCACGTTGTTCTTCATCTTCTTCTTGTGGACTTTTGTTTCACAACCTACAGTTTTCATCGAAACTTCCTGAAACTTGGCATATATATGTAAAAATACCCTGCGCAGACAGTAACCATCTCCAATTTTGAAAATTCCTCCTAGAAAAAAAGTTATGACGTCAAAATATCTCCGCTAATGGAAATCGCCTAAAAAATTATCTCCGATACTAGGCAAGCATTTTGAATTCTGTTTGCGGGAATCGAACAGGGCATTAGCAGAGATGAATTACCGCACATACGATACATCACTATGACGTCATATCAATTTTTATGACGTCATTCCTATTTTTGTTTCACAACCCAGAGTTTTCATCGGATCTTCGTGAAACTTTCCATGTATATGCAGAAAGCCCACGCGCAGGCAGTAACCATCTCAGATTTTGGAAATTCTTCCTAGAAAAAAAGTTGTCATAATATCACCGCGAATGGAAATCGCCGATACCATTATCTCCGAAACTAGGCAAGCTGTTTGAATTTTGTTTGCGGGAATCAAGCCGGGCATTGGCACAGATAATTTATCGCAAACCTGATGCATCACAATGACGTCATATTCGTTTTTATGACGTCATCATTAAGAGGACGAGGATCTTAGCTCATTTGAGCTTGTTAAAATGATTCTTCACCAATGAATGATTGCGTCAAAAACTAGATATAGCATGATATCTAAAAACGTTCTGGATGTATTCAGATGAAACTTTGTGAACAGGTTGGTTGTGACAACAAATAATTCATTAGATTTTGATGAAGATCAGGAAACTAATTTTTTAAGTGATTCTTCACAATTGAGAGATTGTTTAAGGTCAGGATGCAGATCCAGCCTATCAGTGGGAGACGAACCATAAACTGTTCAGTCTGGTGTGGGTATGCGCTCTACCAAGTGCCATTGTAGTTAATGTTATGTTTTATCTCTGGCATGCACAATGACTAATATATTCACTCTTGGGCTTGTTTCACCTGAGCAGATACAGAGTGGAACCATGAATATATTCATGGACTTGGATCATGTTGATGGTGATTATAAACGACTGAAAATAGACTTCGAACAGCAAGATCCTGATTTTGAACAGCTATTGCTCAAAGAACGAACCATGGAACTTTTTACAACAATGGAAGAAGAGGGTTACGAACTCACCCAGCAGGTAATGTCATTCGTCTCGTCTTAGCTATTTGGACGAGGGAAGGGGAGTGAGAGAGTATCAGGGTCTTGCAAAAAGAACGTTATGGTGTTGTCGAACCTTTCCTGAAAAACAATCCCCATTTAAAACGCATCTTCATGACAGCAAATGTTTTACATGGTTGATGTCAAGGCTTCTTGTTCAGATTAGCCCAGTCAAACCAAAAAAAAAGTGTATATTTTTATGTACAGGTGTTTTTTTTTTCCTTCTTCTTTTAGGATTCCAGTGCTCTTCAGTTGTTGTTGGACATTATCAATTCACAAGAGAAGCTACAGACAGGACTTGCTGATGAACAAGCTCAGTTGAGAATGCTGAAGACAAGGTTTTTGGAGAAAGGTCAGGATGACTCAGCAGATGTGGTCAAAACTGAACTAAACCATTAAAAGTTATCATTGAGTTTTATGTACCAAAACTTCTGAAAAGGAGGTTCGTTTTTATTATGAGATCATAATGGATTGGAGGACAGGAGAGGGGGTTCAGATAAGGGTTAAGAAAAAGCATGTGTTCGCATGATTTACGAATTCCTTCCTAGAAACAAGGTGTATGGGGGTGGTCCATCGTCACGACACGTAATATCCAACTTCTATATCAACGATTTACCTCAAATGTGTAAAAAGTTTTCTCCCGTTTGATCTAAATTAACCATTCTTGAGAAATATGTTTAACTGGCGTTGACTAGTTTAGCATTTCATATTTGCTTGTCTCGGCAATAGCCTGCTTGATTTAGTATTGGGCATAAATAGGCCGAGGTGCATCTTTAGCCATTCTCACTGTTGTATATAAGCATTCTTAGTTGTATATCTGCATTTACAGTGAATAATCATTTGGATGAATAAAACCACAACTGAAGACAAACAGATGTTCGTTTTCTTGATGCATTGACAACACCTCAAATCCACAGCTACAATCATTGATGCAATTCCAAATTTCCTGGTCGCTCCAACATTCCCACTGGAAGCTTTTTGACCTTCCACAAGCCAAGATTTAAAAAAAATCAAATCAAATCAAATGAAACATTGAATTGCCTGATACCATACTTGTACTTCATACCAATATAAATCTGCCATACATTTTAGACAAAAAGTGAAACAATATCTTTAAAATTGCAGATGTTTAATGAGAAGAATAAGTATGGCAAACTATTCCACTTAATAGCAATGAACAGCATGTAACCTGGCTTCAATATGAAGCCATGTAAAAAGAGAAATTCAGCAAACGAGCTATACAGTTCCTGTCATGCTAGGCTGGACAAATTACGCATTTCATTACAATGACATTTTACGTTACTTCACAAAACCAGCACAATTTGTTTTGTGAAGAAGTAATGCAGAGCTTTCCACAGCTGTAATTGACATCGCTTCAAAAACAATACAGAAACCGTTGGTAACAGGTAAGCAAAGTAACATGTCTACAATCAAATAATTCCAACTAAAACATATCCAAGGGTCATATTACATAGAATGCATCCATAACTAGTAAAATGATATTGGCATGATGCTTTGCAAAGCATCCCCTCCATATCACAAGCAGGTATGGATCAAATTGTTGAAATGCAAGTGAAGGAAGTAACTCATAAGTTTTGGTCAGAATGTGATTTGTCAACATTTTCTTTAAAAAAAATTGAGAGATATTGAACTATGGTACTGGTAGAGAAGTATCAGAAGTAAATGCAAATAATATTAACTTCCGAGCCCGAATGGCGGTAACAATGCAAACCATCATGAAGGTATTTTCATGTATGTGATGCATGACATACTTCAATGGCAATTCCAGTATCAGCCAGTTGAATCATAAGGGAGTAGTTACATAAAATAGCATTTGTGATGTTTATTGGATTGGCAGTCAAAAACCAGGAAACAAGAAACCAAAGATCATTTAATCTGTGGCAAGTAAGAATGTTCCTTTTTCTTCTTGTTCTTGCTACTGTTGTGCTTCTTATGCTTTCTCTTGTTCTTCTTTGACTTGTCCTTGGAAGTCTGAATACATGTTGTCATTTTTAATGCAGAAATTAAGTTTATAAACAACTATTAGAAAATGACAAAAAGTGAGTCGCAGGTGGTTAAAATGAACAAACGTTGGACATATTTATGTCAGACAATCAAGTGAGAAAGGCTTTTACAAAAATGGCCAAATTATTGGCTCTTTTGCAACTGACAACTTCATCTTACTCTCTTGATCTTCAATGGCTTTTTATCCCCTGCCGTGTGGCGAAAGGGGGATATTGTTGCCCAACCAGCCGGACAGCCGGACCACCCGGGTGACGTCAACATTTATAGCTGTGAGTGCGATAACTCAAACTGTTCGCCATATCGATTTGAAATTTGGGTCACACATGTACCACCTGAAAAGGAAGAACCCTATTGATTTTGGGTGTGGCCGGATCCAAGATGGCCGACTGGGGCGGTCCGTCCGTCTGGCTGGTTGGGCGTCAACATTTATAGCTGTGAGTGCGATAACTCATAAACTGTTTGCGATATCGATTTGAAATTTGGGTCACACATGTTCCACCTGAAAAGGAAGAACCCTATTGATTTTGGGCGTGGCCAGATCCAAGATGGCCGACTGCGGCGGCCATCTTGAAAAAAATGTTTTTTCGCCATATCGATTTGAAATTTGGGTCACACATGTACCACCTGAAAAGGAAGAACCCTATTGATTTTGGGCATGGCCGGATCCAAGATGGCCGACTGGGGCGGCCATCTTGAAAAATGTTTTTTGTAATAAATGGAAAACCGCTTATCTGATTTCAATTATTTTTCAATGGCGGGGGATTCCCCATCTCTGATGGTATATTGCATTTTTTTTTTCAAACAATTGTGAACATGGCTCAAATATAAATTACTCTGAAGGTGAGCACATTCTATCAACTTTTAGTGAAGATGAACGAAGCAAAAAAATGGATTTAAGTTCAGTGCAACACACCACTCTCCGAGATGGACAGATCGAGTTCTTTCACTATGCTGGCAACCTGTAAAGGGGCAAAGTTGTGCTTCGACCACATAAAAATAACAGAAAGGAAAAGGGAAGGTAACAAGGAAGAATTGATTTGATTTTGGTGAAGATCCGACTCCAGATCAGATAATTTTTTTCAGTGATTCACCATTGAGTGATGGGGCTAAAATTACATATAGCAGGATATCTCAAAAAGTTGTGGATGGATTTGGACAAAACTTGGTGGATGAGTTGGTAAGGTGACAAGAACAAGCCCATTACATTTTACTTCAGGCCTGAATCCAGATCCGGCCTATAGGTGGGATACAAAGTGTGAACTAATCAGTTTTGCGGAAGTATGCGCTTTACCGAGTGCCTTTCTAGTTGATTTTGTGTACATTTTAAAATTAGTAACTCATACTTGCATGTTTCAATGCACAAACACAAACAAATGAAGCAATAAACAAATATTGAAATATTTGGCATGAAAAAAAAAAACTATTTAACTCAAGATTACCTTAATAGTAATGCATTACATTTGTCAAATATACCATAAGAGATGGGGAATCCCCCACCACTTAATTAAAAAGGTAATACATATTCCAGATAATGAGGGAGGTGAATTGGAAACAAGACACCATTTGGTCATCATCTCGAAAAAGTTCCCCAGGGGTGAGGAACGTAGGAACCAAAAATAATTGAAATCAGATAAGCGGTTTTCCATTGATTAAAAAAAAACATTTTTTTCAATATGGCCGCCCCAGTCGGCCATCTTGAATCCGGCCACGCCCAAAATCAACAAGGTTCTTCCTTTTCAGGTGGTACATGTGTGACTCAAATTTCAAATCGATATGGCGAACAGTTTATGAGTTATCGCACTCACAGCTATAAATGTTGACGCCCGGACGGACGGACGGACGGACAGGCGGACGACCTGGGTGACAACAATATCCCCCTTCCGCCACGCGGCGGGGGATAAAAACACCTCCCAGCAACATTATTAAGAGACACCTCACTCCCACATTATTAAAAACACCTCACTCCCACATTATTAAAAACACCTCACTCCCACATTATTAAAAACACCTCACTCCCACATTATTAAAAACACCTCACTCCCACATTATTAAAAACACCTCACCCCCACATTATTAAAAACACCTCACTCCCACATTATTAAAAACACCTCACTGCCACATTATTAAAAACACCTCATTCCCACATTATTAAAAACACCACACTGCCACATTATTAAAAACACCTCCCTGCAACATTATTAAAAACACCTCACTGCCACACCATTAAAAACACATCCCAGCAACATTATTAAGAAACACCTCACTCCCACATTATTAAAAACACCTCACTCCCACATTATTAAAAACACCTCATCCCCACATTATAAAAAAACACCTCACCCCCTCATTATTAAAAACACCTCACTGCGACATTATCAAAAAACACCTCACTTCCACATTATTAAAAACACATCCCAGCATCATTATTAAGAAACACCTCACTGCCACATTATTAAAAACACATCCCAGCATCATTATCAAGAAACACCTCACTGCCACATTATTAAAAACACCTCACTGCCACATTATTAAAAACACCTCACTGCCACATTATTAAAAACACATCCCAGCAGCATTATTAAAAACACCTCACCCCCACATTATTAAAAACACCTCACATCCCAGCAGCATTATTAAGAAACACCTCACTCCCACATTATTAAAAACACCTCACTGCCCCATTATTAAAAACACCTCACTGCCACATTATTAAAAACACCTCACTGCCACATTATTAAAAACACATCCCAGCAGCATTATTAAAAACACCTCACCCCCACATTATTAAAAACACCTCACATCCCAGCAGCATTATTAAGAAACACCTCACTCCCACATTATTAAAAACACCTCACTGCCCCATTATTAAAAACACCTCACTGCCACATTATTAAAAACACCTCACCGCCACATTATTAAAAAACCTCACTCCCACATGATTAAAAACATCTCACTGATACATTATTAAAAACACCTCACTGCTGTGGAATTAAAAACACCTCACTACCACATTATTAAAAACACATCCCAGCAACATAATTAAGAAACACGTCACTCCAACATTATTAAAAACACCTCACTGTTGTGGTATTACAAACACCTCACTCCCACATTATTAAAAACACATCCCAGCAACATTATTAAGAAACACATCACTCCAACATTATTAAAAACACCTCACTGTTGTGGTATTACAAACACCTCACTCCCACATTATTAAAAACACATCCCAGCAACATTATTAAGAAACATCTCAATCCCACATTATTAAGAAACACCTCACTGCCACATTATTAAAAACACATCCCAGCAACATTATTAAAAAACACCTCACTGCCACATTATTAAAAACACCTCACTGCCACATTATTAAAAACACTTCACTGCCACATTATTAAAAAACACCTCACTTCCACATTATTAAAAACACCTCACTTCCACATTATTAAAAACACTTCACTGCCACATTATTAAAAAACACCTCACTTCCACATTATTAAAAACACCTCACTGCCACATTATTAAAAACACCTCACTTCCACATTATTAAAAACACCTCACTGCCACATTATTAAAAACACCTCACTGCCACATTATTAAAAACACCTCACTGCCACATTATTAAAAACACCTCCCAGCAACATTATTAAAAACACCTCACCCCCTCATTTTTAAAAACACCTCACTGTTGTGGTATTACAAACACCTCACTCCCACATTATTAAAAACACATCCCAGCAACATTATTAAGAAACACCTCAATCCCACATTATTAAGAAACACCTCACTGCCACATTATTAAAAACACATCCCAGCAACATTATTAAAAAACACCTTACTAACACATTATTAAAAACAGTTCACTGCCACATTATTAAAAACACCTCACTGCCACATTATTAAAAACACATCCCAGCAACATTATTAAGAAACACCTCACTCCCACATTATTAAAAACACCTCACTCTCACATTATTAAAAACACCTCACTGCAACATTATTAAAAAAACACCTCACTGCCACATTATTAAAAACACCTCACTCACATTATTAAAAACACCTCACTGCAACATTATTAAGAAACACCTCACTCCCACATTATTAAAAACACCTCACTGCCACATTATTAAAAACACCTCACTTCCACATTATTAAAAACACCTCACTGCCACATTATTAAAAACACCTCACTGCCACATTATTAAAAACACCTCCCAGCAACATTATTAAAAACACCTCACCCCCTCATTTTTAAAAACACCTCACTGCCACATAATTAAAAACACCTCCCAGCAACATTATTAAAAACACCTCCCAGCAACATTATTAAAAACACCTCACCCCCACATTATTAAAAAAAAATGCTAAATATACCATCAGAGATGGGGAATCCCCCGCCATTGAAAAATAATTGAAATCAGATAAGCGGTTTTCCATTTATTACAAAAAACAATTTTTTCAAGATGGCCACCCCAGTCGGCCATCTTGGATCCGGCCACGCCCAAAATCAATAGGGTTCTTTGTTTTCAGGTGGTCCATGTGTGATCCAAATTTCAAATCGATATGGCGAACAGTTTTTGAGTTATCGCACTCACAGTTATAAATGTTGACACCCAGCCAACCAGCCGGACGGACGGACCGCCCCAGTCGGCCATCTTGGATCCGGCCACGCCCAAAATCAATAGGGTTCTTCCTTTTCAGGTGGTACATGTGTGACCCAAATTTCAAATCGATATGGCAAACAGTTTATGAGTTATCGCACTCACAGCTATAAATGTTGACGCCGCCCCAGTCGGCCATCTTAGATCCGGCCACGCCCAAAATCAAGAGGGTTCTTCCTTTTCAGGTGGTACATGTGTGACCCAAATTTGAAATCGATATGGCGAACAGTTTATGAGTTATCACACTCACAGCTATAAATGTTGACGCCCAGCCAGGCAGCCAGCCGGACGGACGACCCGGGTGATAACAATATCCCCCTTCCGCCACGCGGCGGGGGATAAAAAAGTGATATCTTGCAATTTTTGTGGTTAACAATATTGTTACGAATTTGGAAGCCTTGTGCACACAAACAGAAAGCCGTCCCCGTAGCTTAGTTATTTCGGTAAGTATGTGTTTACAGTTAGGGCCCCCTATCTGTGTCTAACGGGAATTACATGTGTGCGCTGCGGAGATTCGTTTACAACAAACCTCCTTCACTGCACTTCACACACCGACGCCATCGCCCACGTGCGTTCGGCCACGTACGTGGGCGGACATTTCCATCGCCTCAGATCGAGACTCCACCCAGGAAGGCAGGGGCGTGCCCCTTGTCCAATCAGGCCACAAAGGGCAGCTTTGCCACGACACGCCGGCCAATGAGGTTAGAGATGGCCACAGAAGGCGGCTTTCCCATGACACGCCGGCCAATGGGGGTGGAGATGGCCACAGAAAGCGGCTTTCCCACGGCACGCCGGCCAATGAGGGTTGAGATGGCCACAGAAGGCGGCTTTCCCACGGCACGCTGGCCAATGAGAGTTGAGATGGCCACAGAAGCGGCTTTCCCACAGCACGCCAGCCAATGAGGGTTGAGATGGCCACAGAGGGTGGCTTTCCCACGACACGCCGGCCAATGAGGGCTGAGATGGCCACAGAGTTTGACTTTCCCACGACACGCCGGCCAATGAGGGTGGAGGCCGCCTCAGAGGGCGATTTTCTCACCCCGGACAACAAGGAAATATAAAGGAACGCCAGGCTGGGAGCGTTGGTTGTGGGTTGTCTTGGTTGTCACCTGGTTGTCACCTGGTTGTCACCTGGTTGTCATCTTGGTGGTCATCATCATCGTGTTGCGGGTTCGAGTCCCACTGAGCTGGATCATCGTCGCCTCTGATCTTCGCCTTGGTGCGTGGCATCTGGTGCTTGGAGCCGCATCGTGTTGCGGGTTCGAGTCCCACCGAGCCGAATTGTTGAAGACCACACGAGGTGGACAGGTCCAAGCACAGGCTCTGGTCTCGTGCTCACCTGTCCTCGAGTTGGAGGCCTTCAATAAGGACCATTGGGGTGTGTGTGTTTGTTTGTTTGTTTGTTTGTTTGTGTGTGTGTGTGTGTGTGTGTGTGTGTGTGTGTGTGTGTGTGTGTGTGTGTGTGTGTGTGTGTGTGTGTGTGTGTGTGTGTGTGTGTGTGTGTGTGTGTGTGTGTGTGTGTGTGTGTGTGTGTGTGTGTGTGGGGGGGGGGGGGGGGAGGCCCGTCTTTAAGTAGCAACTAAATAAGTGCTTTTGCTTATACATTGACTGCATTTCTTATAGTCGGATAACTCTGCTCCCTGTGTGTTCCCTCCCCCACCCCCCCCCCCATTATAAATCCCCTGTTAAATGTTTCAGCTCGTTTCTGTGTTTTCTTTATTTGTTTAACACGGTGCGTGTTGAGAAATTTGGAAGCGGAAAATTGTGCATTTAGACCGACGGACCTCGGTAACCATCCGCTCGGGTTACGCACGGTTCGAGCACGCTAACGGCTCGTTCCGCTCGAGCTCCGCCGAGGGTGAATTTCCCTGGTAGTTTGGACGACGTGGGTATTTAGGTAAATTGAAATCGGCAATCGACCCTATCCCACGCGGTCGACCTATTGGCGATCTTCAGTCCGATAAGGGACCCGTCGGCTCCGGAGTTATTCGGGGTGACGACCGATAAATTCCGGGTGTTCGGTGGAGCAGACTCTACTTCTCCATCTAGCGGTTGTGCTCGTCGCCGATACCCAGCCCACAACAATATTGCTTTTTCGTATTTTGAAGCAATCATTAGAACAATAACCTGATCTTTTTTGTTTTTAAGAAAACCTCTTTACAAACCTTACCTTTCCCTTCTCTTCACCACCTTGCTTTTTCTTCTTGGCTGGCTCCTGCAGGTTGTTTGTGTTTAAATTGGTCATTGAACATAAAAGATAAACAGCCATTTCATTGCAATTTGTAATAATAAATAGCAAGTTAAATAAAAAATAAAAAATGAAGAAACCAAAAAAACAAGTTTTATGGAACCTCAATTAGACTTCACAGGACAAATTAAAATTTGAAGGACAATTTCCCCAACAGCTCAACCAAAATATACAATGAAAGGTTTATATACCATACAAATAGACATCAAGATCAGTGAAGAGTTTTTTTTCTGGTTTCACTGTTGTCACAAACGTTTACATTCTATCGGCGTTTGCCACTCAATTTCCCATTAACATGCGTTAACCTTGAACCATATGCTTGTGAGAAACTCATCACACCATTTGAAAGCCTTTATCCCCGAGCAGGGGTCAGCTTTTTGCGGGCTCCAATCATGGTACCCTTTCTTGTGGCAATGTTTTTTACGGCCAGACGCCCTTCCTGACGCCAACCCTTTAGTCGCCTTCGACACACAGGGATAATTACCAGTAGACTGGTGCTCATTTTGCCGACCTTCGGAAGGATGACAGGCTGAGTCAACCCCGCTGATGCTAACTCAGCTGCCAGCAGGGCTCGAACTCAGGTCCCCAAGGATCCCAAACCACCGCCTTAACCACTGAGCCACACCAGGCTCATATGCTTGTGAGAAACTGTTGGCCAGAAATAACGACTTAAGCTGGAAATGTGATGTTCAAATGTGTTATCCAACTTTACGAAAGTGATTTTTCGAAAAGGGGTGGAGTGGGGAGAGACAATGCCACAATGTTTAAGATAGATCACTGTTCTTCATTTAACAAAGCCTTAGTTTAAAAGGAAGACCCATCATGTGGACACGCATTGGAAGAGAAGACCCATCAAGGACACCCTTATAATGAGGCTCGTCTGTGGAGGTAAAGTCGCAATTTCAAATGAAGCCGATCAGCCTTTTGGCCAAATATATCAAAATATTTTTTGCCTTCAGTAGTGCCAGATCCAGATACTTCCAAAATCTTTAAAAGTTATGCAAGGATTCAGACGAAACATCATGGACAAGTTGGGTGTGACAAGGATGAATTGATTCTACCAAGTGCCATTTTCATTTTTTTCTGATGAGCTATCCTTTCACTGTAACAAATCCCTCAAACAGCTTTGCCTTCCTCCTCCATCATTCACAAATACAGAACTGGGAATTCTTGCAAGTCATGTTCAAAACTTCAACAAGAGTTGCAACATAACAAAGCTTGAGGTAAGCAAAATTAACATTTTGGAACAAAGGCCAGTGAATACATGCCTATAAGAAAGCCAAGACTAAATTCAACACAAAAGGAAGTGTTTGGAAAAAATACGACAATCAGAAAAACAAGACAGCAGGCACTACATTCTGCACAGAGCCCAGGATAAACAAACTCGACAGCTGATCTGGCAGAGCCGAATGCAGTTCAATCAAGTACATAAATGCAGCAATTAATGTAGACAAATGATATATTTTAATGTGTCTTATTAAGAGTAGTATCTAACATGTCATTTGGCTTGTCAAAATTAAGCTCAACCAGAATTCACTTTTTTTTTTACATCCCGACTCAGGATCACAGCACTAATAAATGTCAATGTGTGCGTCAGTGTGTCTCCTCCATAACTCCAAAACCATGAAACCGAGCAGCTTGAAACTTTGCATGCATATGAAGAAAAGTCCAAGAAAGTACAAGATTGAAAATTGGGTGTTTGGGTTAATTAAAACACCCCTTTTGAAGATAATAATCAATGGCCTTAATTAATTATATATTTTATCGGCGCATCCACGGTCACCACTCTCTCTGGGATCTTAAGGCATATCCTCGGTAACCTCGCTGGGGTGTGAAGTCACCATGTTTCTTGGCTTACTCAACCATGCCTTGACTTGGAGCAGGCCACAAGGATTTCTTAATTTTTTTATTTTTCCACTTTCCTCACTCATTATCGAATGCGTGTTCATCAGATTCATTGCAATGCTTATAAACACCCACACGGCAGCGTTCGTGGCTTTATTTCATTTTCGTACATAGCAAGTAAAAACCTCAAGAATTGCAATAACTTCGAGAATCTCTTAAACTAAGAATAATTTCAAAACTTGAGCTTGAGAATCAAACTTGGAAGCAGTTCCCACTCCTGAAAATAAAAAAGTTCATTTGTCCAATTCGGACACATTTGATATTTCGGGCATCTCCGTGAGTTGTATATTTAATGTGATGATTTGGTGATTGATAATCACGTGCCAAGCAAGCCGTTCCTTCGGAACCGTTTTGTTGGAGTGCTTGCTTGAGTGCTTAAGAGACTTGGCGAGCGCTCTCCAAGCTGCTTGGTTGTTCGTTTCGGTAAAAGTACTCGTGCTTTCAATCTAACATTGATGAGACATACGTTTTCGCCTTTGTTGGGTCCCGCGGTGGGTGCCTCGGGAGGCATCTCATCTGCTGAAAATGTGCAATTTTATTTTTTGTTTCACCTTTTTGTGCAATCTCCTTTTATAATCCACCCTTCACTTTGACATCGATACATATAAAAAAAAACTAGAGTAATTCGACTGCACGCAGTCGAAGGGTATGCCTCTGCTCTCCCGCCCAAACACTTGAGTATTGACATATTTGACCCTTATCATATTTGGCCCAAAATCTAATCAGTTAGTTGCACTGTCCAACTATACCTTTGTACCAAGTTTGATGAAATTCTGTCCAATATTTGAGTGAGGGTGTAAACAGTATAATTTCAGTTTGACCTTGACCTTTGACCTTTATCATATCTGGCCCAAAATCTAATCACTTAATTGCCCTGTCTTACTTTACCTTTTTACCAAGTTTGATGAAATTCTACAATTTGCTTCTCGAGTTATTGCGTGAACGAAAATCCGGACGGACGGACAACCCAGAAACATAATGCCTCTGGCACCCTTGGTGCAGGGGCATAAAAAACAATAAGGTCCATCTGACCAGTTGTTTGCCATGTTTGTTCTGGCTGTGAAGGCATCGAGCATCGATTGATATTCTATGTTCTGTGGCTTGATACATTTTTTAATTGAATTTTGCTAATTTCCTACTTGAATTCTTCTATAAAAGAACTCTGTTTTAAGGTAAATATTTGTGTTTGTCAGTAGGGTGAATATACTGGTTCTGGCTCACTTTTCCCCATGTAAATGAATGGGGGATTTTCAGCGATTCATGTTTTTTTCCCTAAAAATAAACCCCCTTTTTATCCCAAGGTATATTTATTTGTCTCCCCTTTTAACCTGGGGACACTTTTTTTTCAAATAATCCATGCAATAAGATAAAGATTTGTTCAAGTACTAAAGTGGTAATGTGATTTGTTAAAGGTGATTCGAAAGAAATATCTGAAACGTCTAACCCTCGGGACACTCTTTATCAAATAACCGATGCATATTGTTTAGCTCACTCATTGAACCTATAAAGATTTGTTCATTCTCAAATTCCTTCAATAGTTTAATTTTCTTTGCACAATAATCCCCATCTAAAATATTGAAAAACAAAACATTTGAATCTTTATATTTTTTAAGATACCCCTTTTGTGCCATTACGAAATGATAAACTTCTCTTAATGATCTCATCTGGCCACCGCCCGAGTTGCAAATCATTTTTGTGCATAAACCACGCCATAAAAAAGTTTTGTTTCAAATGTTTTCAGTTCGTGTCATGAAAATGAGGAAGTGTTTTTTTTTTTGACACGGTCGTGCTGTGTGAATGAGGAAGTGTTTTTGGACAGTCATGCTGTGAAAAAATAGGAACTATTCTCTGAGACAAGGCCTCGTGTTTCTATTTTATCTCAGAACACAAACAGGCTTTTAAACATATTTAATCAAAACCATTTTAGGGTATTTTAAGAATGTTTTAAAAATGATTCATACAATTTGAGAATATATCGCCCAGTTATTTTCCAAGCTGTCTCGCCCGAAGCGTCATTTCCTGTGGCCACACCCAATGATTAAGCAATCTCCTCATCGTTGCCTTATAAGTGATTCGCCAGACAAAGTTTCTGCCAGACGGGATTTTCATTTTTACAACTGAGACATGAGCGATCTTTCTTCCGCGAGCAAAACAGCTCAACACAAAGTTGGTAAGCCTGTGTATAGGTTCCTCTTTGAACGATGAAGCAATTGATTATATATTAAATCGTGATAATTCTGATATATATTTTTTTTCTTGGCAGGTCCTTGGAAGAAGAGCAGTTTACATATCACGACGAGGTGCATGAAATTAATGCTCTTATTGAAGAGGTCAATCATCTTAGAAGAGAATTGAAAAACATTTTTAATGACTGACACGACGTCTTATCACGGCCTCTGATCTTTTTGCCATCTTGTACCAATGGTAAAAAAAACTGAGACATGGACTCACTCTCTTCCGATGAAGATAACAGCTCACTACAAAGTTGGTAAATTTGTGTATGGTTTCCTCTTTGAACAATGAAGCAATTGATTATAAATTAAATCGTGATAATGCGAAAATATATATTTTTTCCTGGCAGGTCCTTGGAAGAAGTGGAGTTTACATATCACGATGAGGTGCCTCAAATGAATGCTCTTATTGAAGAGGTCAATGATTTTAGAAGAGAATTGAAAAACATTTATAATGACTGGTACGAAGTCTTATCACGGCCTCTGATCTCGAATGAATTAAACCAATGGTGAGACACGTGTGTGTGTGTGTGTGTGTGTGTGTGTGTGTGTGTGTGTGTGTGTGTGTGTGTGTGTGTATATATATATATATATATATATATATATATATATATATATATATATATATATATATATATATATATATGTATATGTGTGTGTGTGTGTGTGTGCGTGTGCGTGCGTGCGTGTGTGTGCGTGTGTGTGCGTGTGTGTGTGTGTGCGTGCGTGTGTGTGCGTGTGTGTGCGTGTGTCTCTTTCCCTGTCTGTTTGTCTCTATCTCTCCCTGTCTGTCTCTTTGTATCTCTCTCTGTCTGTCTTTCTACCTACCTCTCTCTGTCTGTCTCTCCATCTATACCCTTGACTCATTATTTTTTTTTTTTCAGCTCGATCACACAACATCAGCTGTTGAAGCAATCTGGTACAACACATGATTTTCTGGAGGTAAATGTTTCTGAATTATTATTTAGTTATTTGTTTATTTATTCTTTTATTAATATCACTCTCTCTTTGGAATGTCGTCTTATGTTGGTTGCATTATTAGTTTGGACGCGGTTTTGCCAGTACACTGGAATTCATTTTATTGACCTTGGAAGGATGACAGGCTGAGTCGGCCTCCTGGTGTGTTAATTCAGTGGTCAACGAGGCTTGAACTTAGAACCAACACCAGGCTTACTCATATTACCATGTAATTATCTTTATAAAACCTAATTATTATCCACTTTTTGTTTCAAAACAGAATATGGTGTCTGAGTTTCGAAATCACAAGACATCTGAAGAAGATGGCTGGGAAAGATTATACATTCTCGCAAATGAATATTTAATATTTTCAATTTTGATTAATTATATTTGTTTTGTTTACAATTACTTGATTTTGAATTTCAAAAAAAGGATCAAGACATGAAGGAGAGGGAGGGGGGGTGGGGGGGTGTAGGTGCGCTCCCCCAATGACCCATCACCCCCTCATCCCACCCCTCCCCTCCCCATGTGTGTGTGGGGAAGGGTGGGGGTGGGATGAGGGAGGTGGTGGGTCAAAGGTGGGGGCGCACAGGGGGGTGGGGCTTGTGTGGGTGGGGTTTATGTGGGCGGGGCGTGTGTGGGCGGGGTTGATGTGGGCGGGGCTTCGGTGGGTGGGGCTTGTGTGGGCGGGGCTTCGGTGGGGTTTATGTGGGTGGGCTTCGGTGGGGTTTGTGTGGGTAGGGTTTATGTGGGGTTTGTGTGGGCAGGGTTTATGTGGGTGGAGCTTGTGTGAGAGGGGTTTATGTGGGCAGGGTTTATGTGGGCAGGGTTTATGTGGGCGGGGCTTTGGTGGGGCTTATGTGGGAGGGGTGAATGTGGATGAGGCTTATGTGGATGAGGTTTGTGTGGATAAATGGATGGGTGGATGGGTGGATGAGTGGAGCTTGTGTGGATGGGTGGATAATTTTTTAATTAAATAAACATGTTGTGTGTGGGGAACTAATTAACTAATCACTAATTATGTGAATATGATGAATATGGGTGGAGCTTGTGTGGGGTTTGTGTGTGTGGAGCTTGTGTGGAGCTTGTGGGGGGTTTGTGTGTGGTGGGGTTTGTGTGGGGTTTGTGTGGGGTGGGGTTTGTGTGGAGCTTGTGTGGCGTGGGGTTTGTGTGGAGCTTGTGTGGGGTGGGGTTTATGTGTGGTGGGGTTTGTGTGGGGTGGGGTTTGTGTGGAGCTTGTGTGGGGTGGGGTTTATGTGTGGTGGGGTTTGTGTGGGGTTTGTGTGGGCGGAATCAAAAAATTTCAATTTATCTTTGTCTTTTGTAATTCCTGTGAATAAAATGAACCTAAAATCTCTTCCCCTTCCAAATCATATATCTTACAAGTCCAAGGAACCGTATCTATTACATCAACAATTTTAAAAAGTTCGTTCGTCCATCGTTTAATATAACCCTTTTCAAAATGAGATTTCCACCTATATATTCTTACGATATCACCAACTTTGAACTTAGGTTTTCTGACATTAATCTCTTTTTCATATTTTAATTTTGTAAATGTTTCTGATGGTTTCATATTTGTTGACGTGTGAATCGTGTCATTATACTTATCCACAATATCCTGAATAAAAGATGACCATTGTTGTGAACCGAGTTGTGTGAATTTTTTATATAGTCTCTCTTTTAAGGTATGATTAAAACTCTCAACAACAACTGCCTTCCCTTCATTAAAGGTACTGTATAATGTAATAGTTATTTTTTAGAAAATTCATAAATGTCTTGTTATAAAACTCTCTACCCTCATCAGTCCACAATTTTTTAGGTTTTCTCTTACTTTTATTAAATATCTGTTGAAAGGCTAACATAAGAGTATTACCTGTTTTGTTTTTTAATGGTACAACCCATGCGTATCTACTCCTCAAATCAATAACGGTTAAAGCATACTTGTACCCCTTATCATTATTGAGTTCAATCAAATCAGCAGACCAGATATAATCTACTTCCTTGGAATAAACTTTCCTTCTCTGAAACTTTGTGAATATTGGTTTATGTAATTCATCAGCTAATTGCTCTTCAGTCTTAATGACATCATTAGAACCTATAAGTTTTTTGAATTTCCAAGTCCAAGTTTCAATTTAGCACTGATCATCTTCTTCACAATGAACCGATCAACTTTTTCTCTCAAGGTTGGATTTTGTATCAGAGACAAATTATACAACATTTCTCTATCGGCTTCATGCTTTTCTTCCAACATTGTGGTATTCCCATAATCAATATCGTGTCTCATGCACACTTCATCAACTCTATTGATGGGTTTACTCCATGATTTAGGATTGTCTGCCTCATCTAATCTTTTATCCAAGTTTGTGCCTGGACCACAGAAAGAATACCCTGGAAGATGTAATTCCCCTGGTATTCCAGTAGTTGTAAATTTACTTCCTGATAAAAACTTTTGTATATCTCCTCCTCGTTTGTGTTTGGAGATAAATTGATTTTTTTTTGAACAACACACCGAACATATACCTTTTTTTTTCATGTCTTTCCAATTCTTTTTGAGCCTGGAGTTGAGCCTTCCTTTGGTTGGCAGTTTTCACCGCTGTTGAAATACCACCCGTCAATGCTCCAACCGCACTTAAACCAGCAAATAAAGGAATTAGAAATGGGAGAAATCCTCTACTAGTCTCTCTTATTGAATATTTTTTCAACATTGGTTTTGTCATTTTAATTTTAAGTGAGCCAGTGTCATTCAAGATTTTAACCTGTTCTCTTGTGAGCAAAACATCAATTCTAACTGCTCCTTTTCTCTGAATTGTATTAACGTTAATCGTACAAAGCTTTTGATTTTGAACACAAGATGATAGTTTATGAAGATTGATTTGATTAACATATACCCCAGTTGGTACTTTGCCACTCATTTATTTAACAAAAAATTATGTGAGACTAATCATCACACCATTATCTGTATTAATCTGTAATTCTGTTTCTTCCAAAAGCAAACAATATGTATCAACTTCTTCACTCTCTCCTCTTTCAATGTATAGGGAAGTATCCACTCGATTAGACTTTATAGTTTCCTTTTGAGCGCTCAGGTCAAACGCATAGATTGTATACAAACTTTTAAATGCTGTCATATCCAAAATAGGTTCTTTCTTTCCATTACTTTCACACACCTTTTGGTAAGACTTGTATGCTTAAACAAAATCATTTTTTTCCCGAATTAATTTCCAATCTATCTCGTGGATAAAATGTTCCATCTAGAGAAACGCGAAGTTGTTTCACCTTAGCATTATCACTCAATGCATTATTCTTATCAGTCGCAGTATCACCATCTGGCTTTTTAAAAATGATCCACAGATATCGTGGCTTTCCTTCCAGAACACCCAAATTCCACGTGTAAGTAGTTTGGTTGAGTTTAACGTGTTGACATCTTCTTTTGAGGTATGATACACTGAGTGGTTTCTTTGAGTTAAGTCTTCTATTCAACATCTCTTCTGTTTTAAGATTAGGAGTATATTCACTGATATACCAACTCATTTCCTCAATTACAAATTTATTCTGTTCACCAAAAGCACTACCAACACCAAAAAGCAATCTATTTTCATTATCATTCCTTTGTAGTTGAAATCTAATTTTAAGACCATACAGAACTTTATCATGATCACAAAATCCAAATATACCTTTAAGAGGAACTGCCACAGTAAAACTATTTTCTGCTTTTGTATCATCATTATACATTCCTTTCCTTTGAGTATATCCAGGGTCTGTGTTTGTTCCCGTTGACATATCAGGAATAAAACCTTCGGCAGACCCCTTTCCCATTCTATCACTGAATGTATAGAGTGTAAATTTCATCATTTCAGATACAGCAGACATAATCAACCGCTTCAACTTCTTGTGTTCCAATATACAAACGCACACTATCAAACATTTTCCAGAAGAAATCATTTACAAGTGTAGCGTTTGTGTTATTCCCAGCTTTGGTGAATTTAAATTTACACAACAAGAAACTTTCGGAGAGATTCAAATAGGTTTGTTGATTATTTATTTCAAAACTTTTTGTACCATTCGTATTCCAGTCTGTTCCAGTTATTGCATTTACCTTGAAGTAATCTTCTTTTTAGTGGAGTTTGAGATAATAATAGTATCATCCAAATCATAGATACTATCAATTGCTTCCATACTTGTATTTATTTAGGAAAAAAAGATGTTAAAACTTTTGAAACCCTGATCCAAGTATTCGAATTATTTTCTGTCGTTCTTGGGGGGACAACTGAGTTTTGCCTTTCTTAATTTCTTTTATTGCTTGTAATTTATGAGATTCCTTCTGGGCATCTTTTATGCTCTTTACAACACCTGCTACATTTCCCACAGCAGAAGCAGTTGAACCAATTAGATCTTTATGTTTAAGAATAGTTGAACCAATACCCATTAGAGTATCAATTATCCCATCACCTCTAAATTGATGTCCAACATCCCTTTGTCTCTTAGGTTTATAGTATCCTCTACCAAGATACATACCTTCACCCTTGTAGTATGGGGAAAGGAACATCCCATCCCCTGTAATTGTTTTATATTTTCCCAACTCGTGTTTCCTCACAATAACCATCGTATTTATTTATTGGAAAACTTCACATAGCTGAATTCTGATGGATATAACTTCTCCATTAAAAGAAATCATACGATTATCTTGGTCGGTTATCCTAAAATTTACTCTGTGTATGGTTTTTCCTGACACAGGGAGATAAACCAAATTTTTGGGTTCCATATTGAATTTATAAC
The DNA here is from genome assembly GCF_056783735.1 of Eptatretus burgeri. Classification (NCBI taxonomy): domain Eukaryota; kingdom Metazoa; phylum Chordata; class Myxini; order Myxiniformes; family Myxinidae; genus Eptatretus; species Eptatretus burgeri. The sequence continues at coordinate 98,625,127 of NC_140963.1, forward strand.
CAATTGGGGTTGAGTATGCGCTCAATGAAAATATTGCATTTGTTTTTTTTCCATCATTATAAGCACCATCAATCAAATCACAGTGAATTAACACCAAATTTATTCCTGAGGATATTTGAATGACATTATCACTGTAAAACGTCCCATTCGTTTCAATCTTTTTTGAGGAGAAACCCAATAACTCTCTAAATGAATTATCAATTGTGAAATCAACCTTGTAGTTTTTTAGGAGTATATTCTACTGTGGGAACTGTGGAAACATCTTTCATTTTTTCTTGGGAAGTTTTTAAAAGTGGTTTAAAAAATTTCTCTTGTTTTCTTTCAAATGCTTCTTCGCCCGTTAGTTTCTGTCTGCGTTTCTTCTTTATGTCTTCCTGCTGTTTTACAACTTTTGAAACCAACTCTTGATGTTCCTTTAATCTTCTTGCTCTTTCTTTTGCATCCATTTATTTATTGTAAAATATCATTTAATGAATTGTAAAGATCAACAGGGAAATTTTCCTTTTCTTCATCATTCAAGTAGATGTGTTCAAATAAATCCTTTTCTTTAAATATTTCATCAAATTCTTTATTAACATTAATGTGAGTTGTAATTTCTTCTTCACCAATACTTGCATCTCTGCTTTTCATACGTTTGCGTTGAGTTTCTTCATCAACATCAAAACCGAATGATAAAATCTTCACTCCGCTCAGATGTTTAATAATTTGTCTCGTTCCTTCTGGATTAGTTTCTAATATCCCAAGACCACCAGATTTTAGTTTCCTTAACTCACCCTTACAATGTGAATATTTTGTTGTACCAAGAGAAACCTCCTCAAATATTTGACCTTCATTCCTCAATCGCATATGTTCCTCCACTGAAATATAGTGATAATCTTCACCTTTTACTTCTCCAGGTCTTATTGCTCTAGTTGTTGTTGATACAATGCGTATCACGGGGTGTTTTTTAAGTAAATTTACAATATTCTCATTTGTACTACACAAGAACCTTGATTTATGAAAGTTTTTTCCAGAAGCAGATTTACCCACAAGATTTACAATAATAGTTGTCATTTATATATGTAATTGTTTATAAAACAAAAAATATATATTCCTTAATATCTCATCTTGTTTCACAACAATATATTTATATTTTTCAGTCGTGTGCTTCATGTAATCCTCAAATTTCTTTTTACTACATAATGTAGAACAATTATCTCTCCAAAAATTATTGATATCTATTGAATTTAACTTGAATAAAATAAAAGTATTAGCATTGTTTCTGATGGAACGACGAGGAAGTTGAAAGTACGATTGACTAAGATAAATACAATTGCAAGAAGAATGTCTCCCTCTTGTGTAGTAGCTGTCCATTACCGTTTGGTTTCTCTCATTAACACAATCATCAAAGATAACGAGGTTCTTTTTTGATTTTTCCAAATCTTGGGGAGACGGTATATCATCCGTATTATCACTAAGAATACAAGTTATAGGATTTGATTTCTTTTTACATCTCTGTGTATCACAAAATAGTTGAATTATATCTTCAATGTTATAATCATTTCGGTTTTTTTGACGTTTAAATAAACCGATTATATCTTCTTTTTGAAGACCAGCATTAAAACCTTGTGAGAGTAGTTGATACTCTGGTTGAAAACTCAACTTTGTGAAAATTATTAAATTATCATAATCTAAAAAGTTGGGAGTGAGGAGCATCTTTAAAAGTAAGCAGGTTTTTCCACATCCACTTGAACCAACTATGAGACATCTTAATGAATTTGGGAGATTTTTATGGTTGTTAAATTTTATCTTATTTTCCCAAATGGGTAAAAAATCATTCATTTATATATTTGGAAAACAGGTTATTTAATTTATTATTGGCTTTTTTAGAAACTCTATATTTTACCCTAAGTTCAGGTTTAATTTCAAGATAATCCATTATTTTATTTATATAATATCTTGTGTTGATATTTCCCTGAAAATTACATCCATGAATAACATATAACAACAATCCTTTGAACATTTCTCTTATACGTTCAGTTTCTTCCCATGTAAGGAAAGGTGTGTTATCACCCTCATACTTTACATTCATTTCTCTAATCAATCTTGTAAAGTAATTCATTTTTGGTGTAAATCTAAAAGAATTATTTTCCTTTTTATATTTTTTATTATCATTAATTAGAAGATAATCACAGAATATACATTGTTTATAGGCTTTTGACTCTGTGTTTAATCCCCGTCTTTCACACGCAGGACAATTCTCAAATTTGTCATATGGAGAATCAGGAAAGTCTAGCATATTTATAAAGTAAAACTTTACTTAAACTGAAATTCATCTATACTTTCAGTTGTATATTGACTCATATTTAATAATATTACCATCGATATCAATATACTTTTTTTCATTACCAGATTCAACAACAACATTTTTTATATTAAATGTAATTTTAAAATGATCATTAACTACTATTGAACGAAATGTCATTTCACCTGATATATTAACATCCTTTATTTCATCAGGATTTACATCTTTTGGGTTGTTGAAAAAAATACAAATTTCTCCTTGCATATTACAAATGGTCTTATCTTTTCTTTCTAAAGCTTCATCCATAAGGTTTTTGTTTTTTGATACTTTTTCTTGTTTCATTGCTTTTTCTAGTTTTGAATATATTACCAGAAGGAGAGGAGAAACTTTTGTTAGAGATACTTTAATTGATGTTCTACCAGGTATACTAAAAGCCCTTCCACTGGAGGAAATTGAAGAACTCATATTATTTACCATAATTGTTTTTATCCAATAGTTGTTATATTTATCTTTGTTCAATTTTACATCCTTGACATATTTCTCAGTATCTTTAACAAATGAAGAGATTGATTGAAACTTGTCTTTTGTGTCTTGAAACATTGTATTTATTAAGTGAAAAAGTTGGAGGATAAAATGGTTTTAAGCACAGATTCACCTGTAAAATAAACGAAATTTTCATCAAGAAAATTTTAGTTAAAGCAAAGATTTATTATATAAATATGGTGAATACAACATACTGCGATGTTTGTAATCACAAATATAAACATTATAGAAAACACCTCCAAACCAGCAAACACACATTTAATCTATTTCATAAAATATCTCCTCTTGAGTTGGAAAGAAAACATTGTGATATCTGTTCAAAGGATGTTTTGAAGAGAAGTTATAATAAACATCTTCAATCACAAAAACACAAGAAAAATGAGTTTAAAGTAAAGGGAGACTATTACATTGAAAACACTGATGGGGCATTTAAAGGGCATATAAAAATAAGGATTTTTCAATTTGGAGAACCCGGTCCATCATCAATAGCTGAATCAATTGAAATAGTGAAACCTGATGTTGAAAAAGTTATTAAAAAGACATTAAAAGAAATGAAAACTTTAAAGTTTTATATGGGAGTGAAAATGAATATGAAAAGACAAGATGAAGAACAAACTCCTTATATGAGAACAGATCTTCATTTTATAACATCATTTCAAGATTTTTTAAATAGTGGGGTTTATGAAGAACTATCAAAACAAGAGGAGGATGTTAATAATACAGTGGTAGGAAGTGGATTCAATATTAAAAAAATCATCTTTTTAGATATACACATTCTAAAATCAAACCCTCTTAAAGCTTCTTCTTATATTGAATTACCAAAAGAAATAAAACGAAAGAAGGCAGTTGTTAATATTAAGAACAATGATAATAAATGTTTTCTCTGGTCTGTTCTTGCTCACTTTCATACACCAAAATGTAATTCAGAAAGAGTAAAACAATATATGAAATATGAGAATACCTTGGACATTAAAGATTTTAAATTCCCAATGCCACTAACAGATATTCCTAAATTTGAGAAAAAGAATAATCTTTCTATTAATGTATATGGATTAACAGATACAAACAAAATTCAAATATTAAAAATTTCAAACAACTATAAAAATGAAGAAACACACATTGATCTTTTATATTTTAGTGTTGGAAATAATTCACATTACACATACATCAATAATTTATCAAGATTAATCTCTTCTCAGGTATTCAGAACAGCAAACAAAATATATCCTTGTAAGCGATGTCTTAATTCATTTCATACAAAAGAACGATTGGAACAACATTCAAAATATTGTAGTAATCATAAATCAGCTGTAATTACAATGCCTAAACCTGGTGAAAAGATTTCTTTTGAAGATTATAATAAATCTATCATGCACCCATTTGTGATATACGCTGATTTTGAGTGTATCCTTAAAAAGATAAATACTGCTTCTCCTAATCCAAAATAATCATATACAAATAAATATCAAAAACATATTCCTTGTGGTTTCTGTTATTATATCAAATCATCTGTTGGAGAAAAGTATAACAAACTTGAACATTATAGTGGAAAAAAAGCTTCACAAGAGTTTGTAAAACGATTAGAAAAGGATTGTATAAGACTCACTAAATTAATGAAAGAAACAAATGAACCGATGAAATTAACCAAAGAAGAAAAATTAGAATTTAGAAAGAACAATATCTGTCATATTTGTGAGGGGGAAATTAAGGAGTCTAAAGTTAGGGATCATTGTCATCTTACTGGTAAATATAGAGGTCCCGCTCATTCCTGTTGTAATCTTAATTATAAATTACCTTCTTTTATTCCAGTCTTTCTTCACAACAGCGCCAACTATGATACACATCTATTTATAAATGAACTTTCAAAAACACCAGGGAATATTTCTGCCATAACAAACACAAGTCAAAAGTATATTTCATTTACAAAAATGATATTCGCAAAACCTTTAACTCGTATTAGGTTTCTAGATTCTTACAAGTTTATGGGAACACCACTAGCCTACCTCGCATCAAATCTAAGCTCCACGGACTCTTTTCCAAATCTTAATTCATTCTTTCCAAAAGAGGAAATTCTCACTAAAGAGGAAATTCAGATTAAAGAGAGAATTCAAAGTAAAGAGGAAATTCAAATTAATGAGGAAATTAATGAAGAAATTCTAACTGACGATGAAATTCTAATTATAAAGAAAATTTGAACAATGAATGAAATTCTAACTAAAGAGGAAATTCAGATTAAAGATGAAATTCTGATTAAAGAAGGAATTCTCACGAGAGAGGAAATTCAAACAAGGAATGAAATTCAAAGTAAAGAGAAAATTCTTACAAGTAAGGGAATTTATCCTTATGATTATATGGATTCATTTATGAGATTTAAAGAAACACAACTTCCTTCAAAAGAAAGTTTCTATAATAATCTTTATGAAGAAGAGATAAGTGATAAGGAATATAAACACGCACAAGAAATATGGAAAATATTTAAGATAAAGAACCTTGGAGAATATCATGATTTATATCTAAAAACAGATGTTTTATTGTTAGCTGATGTTTGAAGCTTTTAGATCACTCTGTCATAATAAAAATTGTTATGGATTAGATCCTGCCCACTATTTCACAGCTCCTGGTTTAGCTTGGAGTGCAATGTTGAAAATGACAAAACAAGATATAGATTTAATCAGTGATGTTGATATGCTTTTGATGATTGAGAAGTCCAAGAGAGGTGGAATATCACAAGTATGTTCAAAAAGATATGCTAAAGCAAATAATAAATATCTTCCAAATTATGAGAGTGAAAAAGATAGTAATTATTTGATGTATTTTGATGCTAATAATTTGTATGGATGGGCAATGTCTCAATCTCTGCCTTATGGTAAATTAGAGTGGGTGGAAGAAAAGGATTATGAAAAGGCTTTGATGAATATTGTTATTTCTTCTCAAGAGGAATTGAATGACGAAGAAGAAGGTTATTATTTTGAAGTTGATTTGAGATACCCGAGTGATCTTCATAATAAGCATAAAGACCTTCCTTTTGCATGTGAGAAAGAAACCCCAAAGAAAGAATGGTTCAGTGATTATCATAAAAGTTTTAATACTAAAGGTAAATCAACAGAAAAGTTATTAACAACATTCTATGATAAAGAGGGATATGTTTTGCATCAGAGAAGCTTAAAACAGTTTTTGAGAGAAGGATTGAGAGTAGCTAAAATTCATAGAGTTTTAAAATTTAAACAAAGTCCTTGGGTGAAAAAGTATATTCAATTCAATACAGATATGAGAGCAAATACAAAAGTAAAATTTGAAGGGGACTTTTATAAATTAATGAATAATGCTGTATTTGGAAAGACTATGGAAAATGTTAGAAACAGGCAAAACATTAGATTCGCAACATCTTGGAAAGAAGCTTCGAGATTGATAAATAAACCAAGTTTTGAGAGAGAAGAGGTTTTTTCAGAGAACTTTTCTGCAATTCATATGAAAAATGAAAGTATTGTAATGGATAAACCAATTTATATTGGAACAGCAGTTCTTGATTTATCAGATATTGATGTATGATTATTTGTATAATGACTTAAAGAAAGAGTATGGTGAAAATGTTTCATTGTTGTATATGGACACTGATAGTTTTATCCTAGATATAAAAACTGATGATGTTTATAAAGATATGAAGAAAAATATTGGAGTGTATGATACAAGTAATTTCAGCAAGAAGAGTGAGTTATTTTCCAAAAAGAATGAAAAGGTTATTGGTAAGTTTAAGGATGAGTTGGGTGGAAAAGTAATGAGTGAGTTTATTGGATTGAGAGCAAAGGCATATGCTTATAAGTATGGTGATCAGATTGATAAGAGGTTAAAGGGAATAAAGAAATATGTAATAAAGAAATCAATAACTTTTAGAAATTATTATAATTGTTTGATGAATAAGAAAGAAGAATATAGGAAAATGAATACAATAAGAAGTTATAAACATAACATATATAGTGAAGAAGTAAATACAAAGGCATTAGGAGCCTTTGATGATAAGAGATTTATTTTAGATAATGGAATAGATTGTGTTCCATATGGATATTGTATGATAGAGTGAATAGAATAGATTGTGTTTTAACGATGGGAAGATGGGTTAGGGTTTTTTAAGGGCTACCGCCGCGTTTTTTTGCAATATATAAATGGTCAAACCAAGTATTAATCAAACGAAAGAGTGGAGAAAATCTGTCTTGGTATATAAATGGAAAACATAATGAATGTGAAAAATATCAAATAAGTCTTATTGAAAAAATAACTAAAACAAAGGTAAATAAAACAAATAAGCGAATCAATTTAAAAAGTAGTAAGTTAGAGGATGTAAAGAAAAAAATGAATATCCTTGAATGGACTGAAAACTTTGATGGTTATCAATTGAACAATGAAAAAACAATTTACTATAATCTCAAAATGATATGTGGCTCAGGAGGTGGTCAAACAAGAGCATTAAGAGAAGTTTATCATTTCGTAATGGCACAAAAGGGGTATCTTAAAAAATATAAAGATTCAAATGGTTTGTTTTTCAATATTTTAGATGGGGATTATTGTGCAAAGAAAATTAAACTATTGAAGGAATTTGAGAATGAACAAATCTTTATAGGTTCAATGAGTGAGCTAAACAATATGCATCGGTTATTTGATAAAGAGTGTCCCGAGGGTTCGACGTTTCAGATATTTCTTTCGAATCACCTTTAACAAATCACATTACCACTTTAGTACTTGAACAAATCTTTATCTTATTGCATGGATTATTTGAAGAAAAAAAAAGTGTCCCCAGGTTAAAAGGGGAGACAAATAAATATACCTTGGGATAAAAAGGGGGTTTATTTTTTAAGGGAAAAAAAAATAGGAATCGCTGAAAATCCCCCATTCATTTACATGGGGAAAAGTGAGCCAGAACCAGTATATTCACCCTACTTTTGTCGTTTTTATGTATTTTACTAGTGTGGATAGGTTCACTATGCTCGCCTCTTCATACGTCGTTGCAGAGATTGGCGTCACAGATTTGCTGTGTTGGCATGATTTAAAACAATCATAATACAAACATTTCTTTTCTCCAAATGTATTTGTAATATTGGTGATATATTTATTTGAAATTTCATTTGTGATACAAGAAGGTCCACATGGTCAAAGTGGTCAAGGCTCGAAGCTGTCTGAAGGGTGTAAGGGGTCTAAATATTGTTTTAAGATCTAAGGGGTCTTTTTAGGTCTCCAGGGTCTTAAGACATACAGTCACAGGTTCACAGTGAAAGGAACATTCCAATAGCACGTAGTTTATACAAGTTTTTGTGGTGTGCAACCAACGTTCAAACAGTACATGATTAACAGGCATAAATAACAGGGCTTCCCAGACGGTTTCACCACCTCATGGACTGTGCTTTTCATTTTTATATAGATGTGTGTGTACATTTGCATGTGTGCATGTATATAAACTGTTATGTATTACCACAATAGCACTGATGTGTTTTGTTGGTTATTGGTCATTGATTCTCATCTCCATATCCAGGATTTGGAAAGTGGAACGGAGCCCTCCCAGGTCTCAAAGTATCCACCCTCGTGCGTGTGTGTTTGCGTTATTGGTTATCTCCATATGCGGGTTTCAGAAGGTGGAACGGAGTCTTCCCAGATATCAAAGTATTCATCTCCATTTTGGTAAGGGCAGTCACAAATCATGGACCAAGGTGTGAAGTTTTGTTCTCAAAGTTTTGATCCGAGGGCTCTTTTGAAGATAATCACTGAGCTCCGGATAGCTTCCAACTGTAGATTGTTTGCAGTAATATTCCCAGGGATGGATTTTAAGATTTGTGCAAGGTTCTTCTTCATCATTCTCATTGCTCCAATGATCACTGGTACAATTTTGGATCTGTTCAACTTCGAGAACCTTTTCACTTCATTTTTGAGATCTTGGTATTTGGTCATTTTCTTGATTGCTGCATTGTTTAGGCCATAATCGCTGGGTAATGAAACGTGTGTGTGTGTGTGTGTGTGTGTGTGTGTGTGTGTGTGTGTGTGTGTGTGTGTGTGTGTGTGTGTGTGTGTGTGTGTGTGTGTGTGTGTGTGTGTGTGTGTGTGTGTGTATAGTTGCTGTCGTCTGCCATCTCCACGTGTGGGTGGGTTTCAGGAGGTGAAACTTCGACCTATCAGGTCTCAAAAAGTATTCACTTCCAGGTGTTTGTGTGTGTCATTGATTGGTATCTACATATGTGGGTTTCAGAAAGTGGAATGGAGTCCAAGAGTGGGCTCAAAGTAGCCACCTTTATTTTGGTAAGGGGTCATGATTCATGGACCATGCTGTGAAGTTTTCTGTTCTCAAAGTTTTGTGTCGAGGGCTTTCTTCTGGATCGTTACTGAGTCCTGGACAGTTTCCAACTGTCGTTTGTTTGTGGTAATATTCCCAGGGATGGTTTATAATATCTCTGTGAGGTTCTTTGTCATCATTCCCATCACTCCAACTCTCACTGGTACAACTTTGGCATTCTTCAGATTCCAGGATCTTTTTACTTCGTTCTTGAGGTCTTGGTGTTTGGTCATTTTCTTGATTTCTGCATCGTTTAGTCCAAAATCACTGGTATCAACACCTCACTTTGCAATTCCTCCTTCTCATTTTTTTGTACCTAAATATGATATCTGGTTGCAAAGCTTTGTTCACGCTTGAAGGGACCATTAGGTCGTACGTAAGCGGTACTTCACACTCTGGCGTTGTGTGTACAGCTGTTCTGACAGGAGTATTTTTTGTGTTGGGTCAGGAAGCATAACATATTCTCTTTGCCACCTCCATATCTCTATCTCTATCTCTCTCTCTCTCCTCACCCTCCAAAAAAAAATTAAAATGCAGCACTCTCCTCCCACACCGCTGTTGTGTCTATGTCTGTGTCGCAGTGTATAGCAATGTTTGGTTAGGCATTGCTTTCCCTAGCTTCCCCTCCCTCCTCTCTACCTCCCCTCCCACAATAACAATTATTATTGCTCGTTATAATAATAGTCAATGAAAGAAAACACCCACCTCTCCATCGACCTTTTCACATGGCTCAATCAAATGGCTTTGCTCTCGTGCAGATTTCTCCAAATGTTTATGCTTTCGTTTCTTTTTCCCTTGTCTTGTCTCGGCCTGGAGGTGGTAACACACACGATGAGGGATTAAACGAGAGGCCAAATTAGTAATTGCAAAATTATTCTCACTTCAAACAGGTTTATTTTTTAAGGATAAGACAAAGCATGTTTATCTCTTTCAACAAGCCAAGTGTTGGTTTAACGGTTAAAGTGGCTGGCTTAAGATTCTCGGGTCTTGAGTTCATGCTCCTGTCAGACTGTTGAATTAACACCAGGTGGATCGACTCAGCTCCTCATCCTTCCGAGGTTGGCAAAATGAGTACCAGCTAGCTGATTACATCCAGACTTGCTACATCAGATCAGCATGACCCCAATTAGTGTATATGAGTGTTATTTTTTTAATATCTCTGGTGCTTTTGGAGGGGAGAAGGGGAAGGGGATGCAAATTCTCTCTGTAAATGTGTATCGTGTAGTGCCTCTTCTAGGTGGGGAGGGTATTACAAGTTTCCACAATTTATAGTACAGTATTCATGTCCCCACGCTTTCCAGTGCAGTGAGGTGTTTTGAATTATAAGCAGTAGGTATGTTGTTGCTTCATGTATGTAACCCTGGTTTTTTTTTGGGGGGGGGGGGGTTGCTGATACAGCACCGTCAGTTTTCTAAACACCACCGAAATAAAGGTATGCACCAGAAGAACAAGATTGCCCATAGGGCAGGTAGTCTGCTAGTTACTGTAAATGGAAGAACAAATTGAATGAAGCTGTAATAAAAAGAATTCACAAGCATAATAGTCGTCATCTAGAGATTCTGTTTATAACTATATTTAATAAAATCATGGCTGCAAAGCAAATAATGAAGCTAAAACATATTCACCTCATTCTCGGAGTCAGAAGAACTGTTAGAAGAATGAGAACTTGCATATGAGGAGGAGGAGGAGGAGGATGAAGAACGCTTGAACAAAACAGCAAAGTACTCTTCATTAGCTTCTTGTACAGTTCAGCTTGTGAGTGAAACTGCAAGCTCAATTTTGCTTCAATATTATCGATGGCAAATTAAAACAAGCAGCACAACAGGAAACTCCACACAAATCCAACAGCAGTCGTTACCCTCGATGAAGGAGAAGGTATTGCATTTTTGGGTCTGTTTGGTCCTTGGTGAAAAAAAAATTTGCCAAGTATGTTTGGCTGTAGCGTTTGTCAGATGATTTTTGGCCACAGTTTTCAAGCAATCGTTTTGAAATTCTTGGTTTGTGTGGGTGACCGGTCAAGGACGGCAACGCTAAATTTCGGTGGGTATCCGAATCCAGATCCGGGTATTTTCTAAGTGATTCTTTACCATTGAGAGAAAGGGCCAAAAACGATAGAGCACGATATTCTCAAAAGGTTATGGATGGATTCACACGGAACTTGGTGGACAGGTTGGGAGTGCCACGAGGAAGAATTGATTCAATTATGGTGAAGATCCGAATGTAGATCTGGATACAAGAATTATTTAATTTTTATCCGATTCTTCACCATTGAGAGATGGGGCTAAAAACGATATTGCATTATATCTCAAAAAGTTGAGGATGAAACTTGGACAGGTTGGGTGAGTGAAAATGACGAATTGATTCGATTGTGGTGAAGATCTGAATCCTCAAAAGGTTATGGATGGATTCACACGGAACTTGGTTGACAGGTTGGGAGTGCCACGAGGAAGAATTGATTCAATTATGGTGAAGATCCGAATGTAGATCTAGATACAAGAATTATTTAATTTTTATCCGATTCTTCACCATTGAGAGATGGGGCTAAAAACGATATTGCGTAATATCTCAAAAAGTTGAGGATGAAACTTGGACAGGTTGGGTGTGTGAAAATGACGAATTGATTAGATTGTGGTGAAGATCTGAATCCGGATCAGAGAATTTTTCAGGTGATTATTCACCATTAAGAAATAGCGTCAAAAATGATGTATAGCATGTTATCTATAAAGCCATGGACGATTTGTGACAAAACGAGGCGGAAGAGTTTGTTAGGTGACAAGAACAAGCTGATTCGACCTTGGTTAAGATCCGGAATCAGATCCGACGCATCAGTGGCATAAAAGAGGCAAATTATTTCACCTGGCGGAGGTATATTCTCTCTGGAGTGCCATTGTTTCACCAAGTTGTCACTCCGAGTGATTGTTTGTTTGTCCACACAGAACTTTCGTGTTTTTCTCCGCAACCGCTTGTCGGATTGAGAATAAATTTTGACCATTGGTGTGACTACTCATGTCGAATGTTTTAATGATAATTATGTCATAGGTCACGTGGTATGACAGCCATGTTGGAAAAATGGAAAAACTTTGGACCTCTGTATGCCTGAAACAGCACCAAGGAAAAAATTGAAACTTGTCACATAGCAAGTCCTCCTAATGGGGGGAATGAGTTTGATTTTTTTTTTTTACTTTATGGAGCTTTACAATCAAAAAAGGTAAGTGAGGGGGGGGGGGGGGTGGGAAGGGTAAGCATTGCTTTGTGGAAAAAAAGTGCGACACACCAACTGCCAGCCAACCCACCCCATTACGAGGAAACCATCATGCCCAAAAACCTGACATTATAAAGTGAAAACGACCACAGTTTCCTTTTCCATGAATACACACATAAAAGGAAAAGTGATGTTATGGCTCACCTGCTAAAAAAAATAATGGAGGCTCAGCTGGTAAAACAAGTCAAAAACAACTAACTCAGCCCAGGCAAAAATGTTTGTTTCCTATTGGCAAGAAATATTTCACAAGTATTAAACTATTAAACCACTTAATCCACTTTTTCTAACTCAAAAATATGTTGTTGCATGAGTTTTATGAATCTTCAGATGGTAAAATCTTAACCTAAACTTTCAGTGTGACACACACACACACACACACACACACACACACACACCCACACACACACACACACACACACACACACACACACACACACACACACACACACACACACACACACACACACACACACACACACACACACACACACTTCAAAAGAAGAAAAACCATAGCACAGCTCAACACTTTAAGCATATGCACCATAATGATTTGGACTCTCACCCTCTTTTTCTGGTCTTTGGACTTCTTCTGAAGGGGGAAAAAAAGCGTGAATATAACTTCAGCAACAAAATACAATTTTAATATTTTAAGCCCAAATAACCTGCCATTAAGACTCCCCTCCCCACCCCCCCCCCCAAAAAAAACGAATGAAAGCACTCACCTTCTTCCCCAACTTCTTTTCCCGATTTTTATCAAGCTCCTTTTTCCACTTCTGCAACACAAAACCCCATTTTTTGCACAACATCCATCTTATCATATATGCAAAATAAAATTACGAGAGAAGAAGCTATCCTTACGTATGAGATAATTCCCCACAAATTTGGCATTTTATTACCTCCACCACGGAGGGTGGACGGAGGTTATGTTTTCACCTGTCTGTTTGTGTGTTTTATTTGTCTGTCTGTCTAAGCAGGAGATCTCAAAAAGTTATGGACGGATTCGGACGAAACTTGGTGGCCAGGTTGGGTGTGCAGTCAGGAAGAATTGGTTGGATTTTGGTGAAGATCGGATCTGGATACAAGTTTTTGTTTGTTTTTTTGTGAAAAGCGATTCTTCACGATTGAGAGATGGAACCAAAAATGATAAATAGCATGGTATTTCAAAAATTGTGGATGGATTATGACAAAACTAGGTGGATGAGTTGGGTAAGTGACAATAACAAGCCGATTAGATTTTGGTATCAGACCAATCAGTGGGATAGAAAACAATCTGTTCAGCCTGGCGGAGGTATACGCTCCACTGAATGCCATTCTAATTATGACCCACTTCATATATTGTTGTGTGGCCGGGTCTCGGTGGTGAGCACGACCGCTCGAGGGAGCAGTAGAGTCGGCTCCAGCGAACACCCGGAATTTATAGGTCGTCACCCCGGATAATTCTGGAGCCGACGGGTCCCTTATCGGACCGAAGATTGCCAATAGGTCGACCACGTGGGATAGGGTCAATTGCCAATTTCAATATACATAAATACCCATGCAGTCTAACTACCGGAGAACCACACCCTCGGCCGACTGTCTGATCCGAGTCGCAGGTAACGGCTCGGATCCGGCGTAACCGAGCGGAGTTACCAGAGCCGCGCCGGACCAAATAAACAATTTGCTGCTTCGCTATTTCCCAACACGCACCATGCTAAAGCCAATGAAAGAAACACAGAAACGAGCTGGTACATTCAACAAAAAGGGGGGTATTTATAAACAATAATCTGGGAGGGGAACACACAGAGCAGGGTTATCCGACTATGAAAATGTAATGTACAAGGAACACAGGCACTAAACAGTTTCTACTTATCAGACGGGGCCCACGGACACAAACAAACACACACAAATACCCAGAAAATGGACCTCAGTGGGTCTTCAATCAGTAGAGCCGGGCCGGGGTGCCTGTCCCACCTCGTGACACAGACCCAAACCTCCACAGTGGGTCTCGAACCCACGACCTTGGCGTTGCCAGCACCAACACTGCAGACCGCTATCGCCACGATCTCTGCCTCTCCATGCTCGTCCCGACAACCACTCTCCCCTCTTTTGGAGGGAGCCATTCTTCTCCTGGCCACTCGCCTCCTGATTGGTCGGACCCATTGCGCGATTCCCTCACCATCTCCCATTGGACAGGCCCACGGTAGGCGGGGCAACTCCCACCCTTCTGGGTGGAGTCCCGATCGGAGGTGTTTGTAGCTCCGCCTACCTCCTCACCTCCGACCACGTGCGTAATGGCGATGTTGCTGAGCAGGAGACGGGGCGGGTGAGACGCCCGCTCCTTGCCGATTGGCCAAAGAGGGACGCCATGCCCATGTTAAACTCCGCCCACACACGCGGTCACTCGCCGGCGAGCACGCGAGCAGAGTGTTGTTGTTGTGAAAGCGAAGATGGGCGTTTTTGTAAGTGATGAACTATAAAATAACTCCGCAGCGAACGTACAATTAATTCCCATTAGACTAGGGACGGGACTCTAACTAGAAACACGTACTTACCGATATAACTGATCTATAGGACCTGGCTGTTGTGTGCAGTAAGCCTCCAAATTCGTAACACTACCCCCTCACCTTTTTATAGACTCGTCCCGAGTCGTCAAATTTGCGTGTGACCAGCATGTGTAAGTTTTTCCCTTGTACATTTTACCTATGGATCCCTGAGTGCGACATTTGCATACATGTCCCCAAAAATAAATAACCTAGTGCGCTGCGTAACTATCAGACTCATACAGACGACTACGTACGACTTAACTAAAATTGCTGGCACTAAGACAGACACACAGGTGGGTTAAACTTATTTACAATCTTAACTAATATTTACACTAACTATGGCCCAGGACGTGTCATCTGTGGGGGAAAAAAAAGGCGCGGCAAAGTTAACAGTTTGTGTGGGTGAGTGCACAGCAGCTGAAGGTCAGTCGTCCCCAGGGCCTGCTCAAAAGGTCCCCCTTGTGCGTTCCTTTCAGTGACCCTTCTTCTTTGTTCCTTTCATACCCCAGCTGCTGGAGGCAACTCACCCTAACACGGCAGGCCATGCGCCGTCCCACAGGCCATTTGAAGTGGCCTTTCTGCAAGAAGAGGTGGCCAGGCTGCTCAATGCAGTCCCTGGCTCCTTTGAATGTATGGATGCAAAAACAAATGAATGCACGGGCTGCTCAAATGTGGTCCCCGTGTACGGCTGCCTGCAGGGCAGTCTTGGCAAATGCTTGCTGGATGGTCCTGGTACACATGGATGGGTGGTGAACACAGGGGCAATGCAAAAAGGGTAGCAGGCATGGGGTCATGGCAGAGGCAGGCAGACAAGGCATGGCAAGGCAAATGCGGACTAGGCAGATGCAGCACGAAAACAGGTCGGCATATGAAGTTGGCCGGCCTCTCGTATGGTCTGTGAGGTTCTGTGGAGGGAGTGCGGTGGTGCCGGCCAATCCGAAGGTGGGCTCGGACCTAACCTACCATCTCCCCCCAACCTATCGCCTTTGCCTGTCTTTGTCCACACCCACTCCCTTAGTTTGCAACAATGAACCAACAAAATTTATCCCCTTTATATTTTATTTTTTCTTTACAATTGCTTGTCCCTAACATTCCTATCGTCCTTGTCCAGCTAACCTATCCTGTCAACCGAGCCAACTCCCAACCCCTAAGTTCCTTTTTTTGGAGAGGACTAAGGGGGAGACTAGCATCCTGTCTCCAGGCCCAATGAAGCCCCAGAAAAGCCTCCTACGTAATTCAGCCATCTTACCAAGGTGGGTCCAGCGGCCTACGGAGAGCGAAGGGATGGATGGTGCGAAGGGGTCCACGTTTCCTATCTACCCAATCCTTTATTAATCTATGAACTATCCCAGGGGCTTTTCAAAACTCCTGTCACTTAAAACTATTGGTTCAAGAAACCATGATTCCCGTCGCCCGTGTTGGTGTCCCATTATAAATTTGGGCCTCGCCCTCAAATTTTCACTTGTGCTTTTGCACAATTTCGTGGCTGGGCAGCGTGGCTCACATGGCAGGGATTCCCCCTCTGCCAAATATCAAACTACGGCACCCCCGGGCCCTGAGGCTGTCTCCGAGCCTACCTGCTCCCTATGAACGCGGATGGTTGCCCTTCCCAGCATTTCCCCCCTCCGATGCCCACGTGGCATTTTTGGCGCTACGGGTCCCTTCCGCGGGTCGCCAGTGCCCAGTACACTATCCTGGTCCCTTGGCCTACTCTGGCCGACTTCTCCGTGCCCGGAGTGCCCTCTATTCAATACTCACCTTTCCACAGCCACGCTCCCAGCCGGTCCATGGACTCCTGCACCCCTCCAAATGGGTTTCGTGCCTTCATACACCACCAACACAGAACGACCTCCTTTTGGTAAATTTAACTAACATTACACTGACCCTGGGGTCACTTGGGTGGGATTCACTCCTCCCCCCACTCATTCATTTGCACCATGCATTCCACATTCGCTCCATTCACACTTGGGCCCGCTGTCCCACGTTCACTCATCATACATCATTCTTTCACACCAACACTCCAACACTTCCATTCTGCTAACTAAATTCCCCTAACAAACTCGTGCCCCTCGTCATCCCTTATCTTAATGCATGTTCCATTTAACTCTATCGCTAAGCTACGTCCCCACTACACATTCCATGTCTGTCCATGTCTCCCAAAATCCATTTCCCATTCTAAATCTGAACTAAATTCCCACTAACTAATCCACGGGCCCCATTGAAGACGGCTCATGGCCCCATGAGGCGGTCTATCTAAGCTAAACCCATCCCGCTAACTATTGCTCCGATGCCCAAACACCGGGCTGTGTACTTGGAGCGAGGCATTCTTTTTTCTTGCACCGCCAATGCAGTGGTCCACAGCTTGCCCGTTCGTCCCTCCCATCTGGCGATACGTGCAGCCTTGTCAGCGCCGTGCGCATAACAATCAGCACTCGCTTTAGAGGGGTCCGCCATGCGAGCCACCGCGCACCGCTCGCACACCGAACCTGCGCGGTTTCCCGTGGAAGCTAGCCTGAGCGCATCGTCTCGGGAACCTGCTCCGCGCGTTCCACGAACAGAACATGCGGCACGCAGCACGTGGAGCTTCACACACACGCTCGCATCGGACCCGTCCGTTCCAAATTCATCCCGTAGTCGCCATTTTAGCCGTCCATGCGACGGTCTCTTCCAAAATGCGGGACGTTCACGCGCCGGCTTGAGTCACGCTCGCCCAGGCCGCTCCGAAAACGAGGAATGGACCTTGGACGCAACGTTGCGTGGAGCCGGCGAGATTTCCAAAATAAACCCGTCCACCATCTGGGTCGGTCCCCGTACCATTCCCATGCACGCCGTGACACTCGCATTCTGCACACCTTTTGACACACATTGACACACTCATAGCACTCATTCACTTTACCACACACACACTGGGACATTTACATCGGGGATTCGTGTTAACCCAAGGGGTCCCGGGATCTCTACCCCCTCTCCACCCCCAAACTCTGCACGGACCCGTTTGCATCACTCACCCGCTCGACCTCGCGCGGCTTGATCAGACTTACCTGGTTGCGATCCGCTTCGAGGGAGCCCACCATCTCCCTCTGTTCCTGAAGGAGACTATCTTGATGCTCGCACCAGGTCCCGATACCTTTTACCAGCTCAATCCCATTGTCCCTCACCAACTCTATGTGTGTGTGTGCTCGTCTATAGTTTCATTCAATTCGTCCCCCTCTTTTGATTTCTGCATCTCCGTCAGCTCGTTTATTATTTCCGTTAATTCCAGGCTTTTCGTCACTTTTATTTCCTTCGTCTCCGTCGCCTCTTTTAATTTTTCCGTCGTCCTCTTGTATCTCACCCTACACGTTTCCCCAATTATTGTCGTTACGTCTCTCATCATCCCGAGCTCACCCGTCTCCATCGCGGGCCGCAAAATTTGCACTCCCTCTGGTCGGTTCGGTCGCTCCGCCACGTGGTGCCGCCATTATGCACTTCATCCCGTCCAAGCTCGCCCTCATTGCCTCTTTCCCCGTCTGCAGGCCCAACCCCATGCACTGCCTCTCGCCCTGCTGTGTTCGCATATCTCCCCTCATCTCATCCATCCGTTGTGCATTTGCGTCCATTTTGCTCTCCAAATCCTGCTTCATATCATCCATCGCTCACGCATTTTCCTCCATCATTCCCCTTAGCATTTCCCCCAAATGGTTCATGTCAAATGACCCTGACGAAGCCGATTCGCTTCGGTCGGTCATGGTTTCGCAGGGGATCGGGGGGGGGGGGGAAATTTGATGGAGGGAGCACTCTTGCGCCACCACCCCCACCGCACCCATTACAACTTCTAGGTCCGATCGTGGGGAAAGTTCCTGCATGAGGAACTCCTCTAACACTACACTACTACCCACCTGTTCCAGCCCATCTTGGTTCACCATGTTGCGTTCCGGGAATAATTTGAACTGCTCGTAATTTGGGGGACACGGGGGGGGGGGGTTTGGTCCCGACACCCCTGATCCAAATCCCGTGAATTTCTCTACGGAGGCGGAGGGGTTCGAAACCCGTTCCTGACACCAATTGTTGTGATTGGTGTCCTGCACATTTTTTTTATGGAGGTGGAGGGGTTCGTACCCCACTCCTGACAACCAATTGTTGTGGGGCCGGGTCACGGTGGTGAGCACGACTACTAGAGGGAGCAGTAGAGTCGGAATTTAGGTCGTACCTTTCAGATAAATCCGAAAGGTCACGGGTCCCTGTTCGGACCGAAGATCGCCAATAGGTCGACCACGTGGGATAGGGTCAATTGCCAATTTCAATATACCTAAATACCCACGCAGTCTAACTACCGGGGAACCACATCCACCGCCGACTCTGTCCGATCCGAGTCGCAGGTAACGGCTCGGATCCGGCGTAACCAAGCGAAGTTACCAGAGCCGTGCCAGACCAAATGAACAATTTGCTGCTTCGCTATTTCCCAACACGCACCATGCAAAGCCAATGAAAGAAACACAGAAACGAGCTGGTACATTCAACAAAAAGGGGGGTATTTCTTTATAACAATAATCGGGGAAGGGAACACACAGAGCAGAGTTATCCGAATATGAAAATGTAATGTACAAGGAACACAGGCACGAAACAGTTTTTACTTATCAGACAGGGCCCACGGACACAAACAAACACACAGACACACACAAATACCCAGAAAATGGACCTCAGTGGGTCTTCAATCAGTAGAGCCGGGCCGGGGTACCTGTCCCACCTCGTGCGATCACACCGACCCAAACCTCCACGGTGGGTCTCAAACCCACGACCTTGGCATTGCCAGCACCAAGACTGCAGACCGCAATCGCCACTATCTCCGCCTCTCCACGCTCGTCCCGACAACCACTCTCCCCTCTTTTGGAGGGAGCCATTCTTCTCCTAGCCACTCGCCTCCTGATTGGTCGGACCCATTGCGCGATTGCCTCGCAGTCTCTGATTGGACAGGCCCACGGTAGGAGGGGCAACTCCCACCCTTCTGGGTGGAGTCCCGATCAGAGGCGTTTGTAGCTCCACCTACCTCCTCACCTCCGACCATGTGCGTAATGGCGATGGTACTGAGCGGGAGACGGGGCGGGTGAGACGCCCGCTCCTTGCTGATTGGCCAAAGAGGGATGCCATGCCCATGTTAAACTCCACCCACGCATGCGCTCGCTCGCCAGCGAGCACATGAAGAATGCCGCGAGCGGTGTTGTTGTTGTCAAAGCGGAGACGGGCGTTGTTGTAAGCGATGTAAAAATCCTAACTATAAAATAACTCCGCAGCGCACGTACAATTAATTCCTATTAGACTAGGGACGGGACCCTAACTACAAACACGTACTTACCGATATAACTGATCGATAGGACCTGGCTGTTGTGTGCACAGTCAGCTTCCAAATTCGTAACAACATAACCAACTCACACCGGAAATGACATGGATTAAATATTTAAAAAGATAATCTGTGCCCCTCCCCTCCACACACCTGAACCCCAGGGACAATTAATTTTACCACCAAAAAAACTCCCCGCGTACACCTCAACTGTTTTCAATTCATTCCGCCCAGCCGTATAGGAATGCATACAAGTTCAAACAAACAAACAAACACACTCCTTGAATTGTCGTATGATAGTCGTCTCTTCAGGCATATTGTTCGTTGACGAATACAAGAAACAAAATGTATTATATTGTTATGGACTCTGGGTTCGAGGCTCGGCACGAGGGGGGGGGGGGGAGGGGAAAGCACTCGGGTCCTTCCTGAACACCTGGTCCTGAGGCCGACAGGCACAGATAACTCCATGCAGCAGCAGGTTGCTAAGCAACCATGAACACCGATTGGCACTGCCAATCTCGGCAGGGTTACGGTAACTCAAGTGATACCTTACCTGTGGATAGCCGAACCATTTAGGGTCTCGTGCCCTCAGCGCACATGCAGATTACTGCTGAGTGATAGTGAGTGTGTAATGGCTAACAAGAGCAAATTTCGTGGGGCAGAACTTCCTGGCTAATGTCCTGGGCAGAACTAATGTGAGGACCATGCTAGACCAATGCAGAAAAAGATGAAACTAGCTGGGTACATTTATAAACAATTTATTTTTAAAGCAAGGGTGTGGAAAGGTCATGTGGCACAATGAAGGGTTTTATTACAATGTGTACAGTAGGGAAAGCAAGGATTTGTGGGGTGTGGCAAAATAAATGCAATCATAAACAAAAAGAAGACACAGGGCAGAACTAAAACGAACTTACACATTCTTATCTTGTGCCAACATCACAGGTGCTGTCAAACATAAACCCAAGGAAATTAGAGTTCAGAAAGGGGAGAGAGAGTTGAGGGGTTTTCGACCTCGTTCAATACCTGGCGCGGCCGATGGACCTGCACTTTCCAGTCGCGAAAGGCCCAGTCACACCTTGACGTTTTACCCAGCTTATGCCGATTTTTGAAAAATTTGTCTAAAACGCTGGCGCACGTCCAATACGTTATGGGTAAGTTTTGGAAACATTGAGAGCACGCTGAAAAACACTGCCATACGTCATAGTACGCTGGCTTTCATCGTTGTACTTTGCGGTTGTCCTCAAATTTTAGCATGCTTGAAATTTTACGACTTATGCCAGCGTATGACTCACAAGTTCCGCTACGCTGGCCATAAGTTTAAAGTACGTTATGCGATCGTTGACACACGTTACTTGTAAGTTATTCATCAGTCGAAACACGTCGAGGTAATGTTTAACGTACCCGAAACTTATTTCTAACCTATGAGTAACGTGTTGTAGGCACGTTGCGCAATTGTTGACACACTTCAACACACGTTACTTTTAAGTTATTCATTGGCTGAAACACGTCGGGGTAATGTTTAGCGTACCTGAAACTTATTTATAACCTATGAGTGACATGTTAACACGCTACGCGATCGTTGATACACATCGACACTCCTTGCTTGTAAGTTACTCATAAGTCGAAACACGTCGAGGTAATATTTAGCGTCAGTGTTCCAGACTCCATGTTTGTATTTTTTTTCTTCGGCATGACGGCGATATTGACACTTCGATTTCTAGTGCGGTCATAATATAATATTGTTATAGATTCCCCCCCCCCCCGGCATGCGAACGACCACGTTTAGCCAATAGCGGTCGCTTCGCCCACCGAACGGACAATCCAGTCGTGACTTTCTGGAACAACGCCAGAAACCAGTCACGGGTGGGTTTTTAATCTCACCAAGGCCCAGTCCGTATTCTACCCATGCGAAATAGGGTCAATCGCCGAATATCGATATACCTAAGTACCCGCGCGGGTAACCTACCGAGGGACCGTACCTCGGCGAAGGCCTACTTGGACATGAACCGCTTAAGCGGTCCGTTCCGTTTTGGGATAACCGAGCATGTATTATCGCCAGACCTCGCCAGACCCAATTCTATTTAAAAACCAATTATATTCCGAGTGCAAGATGGGGCAGTTCAATGAGGGAATGGACGCAACGAACAGGTTTACATTCACACAAGGACATTTATTATAATAAAGCACGTATGCAATTAAACAAGGCAAAACACGTATGCAATTATTCAAACAACAAAAGCATGACAAAAGAACTACAACCGTCTGCTTACTATGTACAGTCACTTGAACTTAACAGCAGTTCCTACTTATTAGACAGGCCCACGGACACAGGTACGCACACACACACACACACACACACACACACACACACACACACACACACACACACACACACACACACACACACACACACACACACACACACACACACACACACACACCCAAGAAATGGTGGCAGAGGCCTTAAATAACGAGCTCCAGCTCGGAGGACAGGTGAGCTGAAACCCAGAGTCTATCTCGAACCTCTCCACCTCGTGTGGTCTTCAAGTTGTTCGGAACCGTGCTCCAACGAGAGCGAGCTGGATCCAATCGCCGAGCCGCGATCCTTCCCGAGCTCCCGCGAATCCTCCCGTGCTTCTCAACACGTGTTGGTGAGATGAGGCGCCGATCCTTCCCGTCGATGCGTCGCTTCCCCGAGGAACCACCTCCACGAAGAGGTCAATGAGTCGCACCAAGCCGGGAACCAAAATGGAGAACAAAGAGCTCCACGAACCGAGAAGAAGCCACCACTCGCAGTTCGAGCCGAGCGACCGGCTTAACTTCCTTCCAAACAGGGCAGCTTGAAGCAAAAAGCTCTCCCGAGCCAAGCAGAAGCCGAAGCTCACGGAACCGTCAAAGCAAAGAGCCTCCAAAAAGCCTCCTCCCGAGTCAGGCCTCAGCCGAAGCAAAAAGCTTCCGAAGGCCTCAACCCTAACGCAAGCCAAGCAGGACCCGACGGTCTGCTGAACGAATTTACAATTTTCACTCAACTTATCCATTACTTAACCATGGCCCAGGACTTGTGATCTGTGAAAGGGGAGAAGGTAAAAGTCATTTCGAAGTTCATTGATGCAGGGGAATGGATGGAGATGGTCGCAAAACAGAAATGAGCATGATGGATGCACAGGCTGCCTGCAGGGCAGTCCTTGCAAAACTGCACATGGTGATGGATGGACACAGGGGCAAACGCAAACAAGGGCAAGCAGGCATGGGGTCATGGCAGAGGCAGGCAAACTAGGCATGGCAAGGCAAGCCCATGCAGAACAGGCGGCTGCAGCACAACAGGCCGGCAGGTGAAGTTGGCCGGCCTCTGGTGTGGTTTCATCAGGTCTGGAGGGAGTACGGTGGTGCCGGCCGCTTTGAAGGCGGGCTCGAACCTCGGCTACTGTCTCCCCCCACTCTAGCGCCTTTGTCTGTCGCTGTCTATACCCACTCCCTTAATTTGCCACACATACAAAAAATTTTGCCCCTCTTTATTTTTATTTCCCTTTTATAATCGTCTCCCTAACCCCCTTTATCGTCTTTGTCTGGCAAACCTACCCTATCAACCTAGCCTACTCCCAACCCCTACGTTCCCTCTCTGGAGGGGAATAGGGAGAGACTAGCGTCCTGTCTCGAGGCCCAACAAAGCCTCAGAATGGCCTCCTCAGAGATCAGCGATCTCCCAAGGTGGGTCCAGCGGCCTACAACGAGCGAAGGGATGGATGGTGCGAAGGGGTACATATCCTATCTACCCTAACATTCATTAACCTGAAACTATCCCAGGGCTTTCCAAAAATGCCTCACATTTTAAAACTATTGGTTCTAAAAACCATGATTCCGAACACCTGTGTTGGTGTCCATTATAAATTTGGGCCTTGCCCTCAAATTTTCATTCGTGCCCTCGCACAATTTCCTGGCTGGGCAGCGTGGCTCAACTGGCAGGAACTCCCCCTCTGCCAAACTCTAACCATGGCACCCCCAGGCCCAGAGGCTGTCTCCGAGCCAAGCTGCTCCCTACAACGCGGGGGGTTGCCCTCTCTGGCATTGCCCCCCTCCGATGCCCACGTGGCGTGTTGATGGCCCGGGTCCCTTTCCGAGGGTCGCCCGTGCCCACTACACTGCCCCCATGGCATTCTGGCGCTACGGGTCCCGTTTCCGACGGGTCGCCCGTGCCCACTTCACTATCCCGGCCCCTCTAGGGCCCTTGGGCTACTCTGGCCGACTAGTCCGGTGCCCACTAAACAAAACTCACCTTTCCACAGCCACGCTCCCAGCCGGTCCATGAACTCTTGCACCCCTCCAAACGGGTTTCGTCCCTTCTCTCGACACCAACAACAAAACGACCTCCGTTTAGTAAATTTAACTACCCACTAACAAACATTAAACTGACCCTGGGGTCTCTTGGGAGGGAATCACTCCTCCCCCCAATCAGTCATCGCACCATGCATACTACATTCACTCCATTCACACACATGAGCCCACTGTCCCACACTCATTCCTCACACACTTTCCATTTCGCAACTCAACACGCTGGAACAACCAAACTGGGGATTCGCTCCACCACAAGGGTTCCCAGGGCCTTCACACCCCCCCAAGCCTCGCGTGCACCCATTCAAAGCACTCACACCTCCAAACTCGCTCGGCATGACCGGACCCACCTGGTCGAGATCAGCTTCAAGGGAGAATATTCTCTCCCCTTGTTCCATAAGCAGGCTATCCAGCTGCTTGCATCAGGTCCCAACACATTCCACCAGCTCACCCCCATTGCCCTCCACTACCTCGACCTGTGTGTGCTCGTCAATTACCTGTAGTTTCTCCTCTAATTGTTTTATCTCAATCACCTCGTTTATTATTTCCATTTCTTCCTGGCTCCATTTTCCTTCCCATTTGAGTCGTTCTTCCTCTCTGAGCCCCTTTCGTTGTTCATTGTCTGTTCGGAGCTTTTCCATCTCCGTGTACTCAAATTTTGCCCTCTCCTTGAGTTGGTTAATTTCAACCTCGTTTCCTTTTTGTTTTCTACTCCACAGTCTCTCATGTTCTTCATTCTCCAATCTCATAGTTTCCTTCATTTTGTTGATCTCCCTTTTTGTTTCATTCGTTCTTCTGTCTGTTTCTTATTCCACTGTCTCTCTTGTTCCTCCTTCTCCAATCTCATAGTTTCCCTCAATTGGTTAATCTCCCTTTCCTGTTTCATTCCTTGTTCTGTCACCATCTCCATGTACTCCAACCTTGTTTTTTCCTTTTGTTGTTCAGTTTCAAATTCATACTCTTTTTGCTTTTTATTCCACTGTCTCTCTTGTTCCTCATTCTGCAATCTGGCCTTGGCTTCCAGCTGTTTGATCTGTTCAGTGTGGCTCCTTAACCTTTCATTCTCCATTATCTTTCTTTCCTCTCTTAACATCCTCAGTTCGTTTTGTAATCCCGTTTCTTTGTTTTGGCGTTTCAGTAACTCAGAAGCTTTCTTTTCTAATTCCGTCCTCATCTCCACACCTCTTTCACATTCTTTCTTCCTCATTTCCTCCATTCCCTCACCGAATTCCTTGCTAATTTTGACTCAATACTTTCCTCTTTTTACCTCCTGTTCCAGGCTCTCTCTTTTCTGATTGCCTATTCTTACCTCTTCCTTCAGTAGTTCCAATTCCACATCGTGTTTCCGTTTTTCCTTTTCCAGCTTCGTTTTCCATTCTTCTTCAAAGTTCTTTCTATCCTGGGAGTTACTAATTTGCTCCTCTTTTCTTTTCTTCAGTTTGCTCTCCGCACTTCTTTTGCATGCTTGCTCTCTCCTTTCATTCGTTCTCTCACCGTTTTCTTTTAGTTTTCCCACATATTTCTCTGTTTTGTGCCCAAAGCCCGCCAATGTCTGCCAGCCTCGCTTGCAATGATCACGTGGTTTCAATCGTTGGTTGGGAGCCCCGCCTCGTATCGTGCCATTCGCTGGGCCATTAATAGCAGCCCGCTCCGTGTTGCGCTGAGATGCGGCAGCGCCACTATTTTGTGACTTCGAGTTAATTTGCCGGCAAAGTTCATGCTCAGTATAGGGTGAGCGGCCCCACTGATTACCATTAGTGGTGGGGTGATAATCATAAGAACCGTCCGGGGCCATGGATCCTACATTCAAACACATTCCTAATCCACCCTGCACCCGTTTGCCTTGATCTGTCATCTTGCGTAATGGAAATGATTTAAACTTGGAATTTAATGGAACCGGAGGGTCGCCTCGCAAACCCTTGATCCAGTTCCGTTAATTTAGTGTGGAGGGAACGAATCTGTACCCCACGTCCTGACACCAGTGTTGTAGATTCCCGCCTGCCCGACGTACGAACGACCGCATTTAGCCAATAACGGTCGCTTCGCCCACCGAACGGACAATCCAGTCGTGACTTTCTGGAACAACGCCAGAAACCAGTCACGGGTAGGTTTTTAATCCCACCACGGCCCAGTCCGTATTCTACCAGCGCGAAATAGGGTCAATCGCTGAATATGGATATACCTAACTACCCGCGCGGGTAACCTACCGAGGGACCGTACCTCGGCGAAGGCCTGCTTGGACACGAACCGCATAAGCGGTCCGTTCCGTTCTGGTATAACCGAGCGGGTATTCTCACTGGACCAGATTCTATTTAAAAACCAACTATATTCCGAGTGCAAGATGGGGCAGTTCAATGAGGGAATGGACGCAACGAACAGGTTTACATTCACACAAGGACATTTATTATAATAAAGCACGTATGCAATTAAACAAGGCAAAACACGTATGCAATTATACAAGCAACAAAAGCATGACAAAAGAACTACAACCGTCTACTTACAGTATGTACAGTCACTTGCACTTAACAGCAGTTCCTACTTATTAGACGGGCCCACGGACAAACATGCGCGCGCACGCACGCACACACACGAAATGGTGGCAGAGGCCATTAATAACGAGCTCCAGCTCGGAGGACAGGTGAGCTGAAACCCAGAGCCTATCTCGAACCTCTCCACCTCGTGTGGTCTTCAAGTTGTTCAGACCCGGGCTCCAGCGAGAGAGAGCTGGATCCAATCGCCGAGCCGCGATCCTTCCCGAGCTCACGCGAATCCTCCCGCGCTTCTCAACACATGCTGGTGAGACGAGGCGCCGATCCTTCCAGTCGATGCGTCGCTTCCCCGAGGAACCACCTCCACGAAGAGGTTGATGAGTCGCACCAAGCCGGGAACCAAAATGGAGAACAAAGAGCTCCACGAACCGTAAAGAAGCCACCACTCGCAGCTCGAGCCGAGCGACCGGCTTAACTTCCTTCCAAACAGGGCAGCTTGAAGCAAAAAGCTGTCCCGAGCTAAGCAGAAGCCGAAGCTCACGGAACCGTCAAAGCAAAGAGCCTCCAAAAAGCCTCCTACCGAGTCAGGCCTCAGCCGAAGCTCACCGAGCCAGCCGAAGCAAAAAGCTTCCGAAGGCCTCAACCCTAACGCAAGTCAAGCAGGACCCGACGGTCTGCTGAACGACTCCCCTCAACTCACCTCTCCAAATCTGCCCTTGAATAAAATAAAAAGATCTCCTCTTATCCTTCTCCGCCCCCCCTCCTCGTGATGCCCTCGTGATCCATCCCCCCCACCCCCCGCTCAACTATGGGTGGGAGGGAGTTGTTGACATCATGAGTCACGGGACGGCAGGGTTCTTCTTGCTGTTCGCAGAAGAGGGGGAGGGATGTCTCCATTGTTCGTTCCCGAACTATTAAATCGATCTGCAGCGCATCCAATCGATTTCTGAACATTTAAACAATGGAAGGTGAGCTATCTGGGGAACAAGCACTTATCGACATAGCTGACGAAAGGAACCTGTATGTTGTGTGCAATCGAATTCCATATTCGTAACAATATAATTAATAGGCTGCCGCTCAACGATTTAAATCATAACTGCACTAGAAATCGAAGTGTCAACATCACCGTCATGCCGAAGAAAAAAACAAAAACAAAAACAAAACCATGGAGTCTGGAACACTGACGGGTTCCTCCTGTGTGAAACCCGTTTTTATATACCAATTCCCCTAAACGCTGCCAATGCGCCATTATATGGTAGTTGTAAGTTAGAAACACGTTCATTTCGTTCTTTGGTCGTCCGGAAGACGTCAATCAAATACGTCTACATACGTCAATGTGCGTTGGAAATACGCAAGGAATTGGTTCAAACCACGTTGCTCATAAGTTAGAAATAACTTTCGGGTAAGCTAGACATTAGCTCGACGCGTTTCGACTTATGAGTAGCTTACAAGTAACTTTTGTCGACGTGTGCCAACGTTGGCATATCGTGCGTACAACTTATTCCCATTGCATGCGGAACGTGTGAGGCATACGGCAAGTACGTCGTAAAATTTTTAACGTTTAAAATTACAAGACGTACTCCACTTACTACGATGTATGATAGCGTACTTTAGCGTTCTATTCACGTATACCAAACTTACCCATACCGTATTCGACGTGCGTCAGCGTTTTAGACACATTTTTCAGAGGTCAGCATACGCTGGCAAGATCGCCAAGGTGTGACTGCGATGTTGACACTTCCATTTCTCCAGCGGTTATGATTTGAATCGTTGTGCGGCAGCTTTTTAATAGGCTACGCCACGTGATCGTCGGCGATACATGCAGCGCGCTATGCATAAGTTAGACTATCGTTGGGCATAGGTTGTGAATGCCAACAACAGGCTAAGCATTCGTTGGTACAAGTTATCTATAAGACAACGAAACGTTCTGTGTCCGTTACTAATATGTTATGCATACGACCAACTCGTTATGAATACGTCCGAATCTTTAAAAAAAAAATCATCAAAAGTTCAATGTAAGCCAGCGTTTTACATACATTTTGATACGTTGCCATTGCTGGCTAAAACGTCAAGGTGTGACTGGGCCTTTAGGAGGGGAGGGAGGAGGGAAGAAAACTGGGCGTGCGTGTGAAAGAGTGCGGAGATGTGATGCAAAAGAGCAGTGAAAGGGGAGTGAAAAAGTGCAGATCAGAAATTGCTCTTTTAGTGATTTGTGTCTTCAACAGACAACACAGTAGGTGGCAGAGACAGAGGTGCAAGACGATAGCTTAATGTGGAATGTGAGAGTCTGTAAATGTTAATTAATAATAATGAGTATTGGCTGTGGAACGCAGCGGAAGCAGAGCACCGATGACCCGGTGATGACCCAGTAACTGCTCGCTTGGCTCGGTCAGTGTCGCTCTCACTCAGTGACTGGCACTGTCGGCTCAGGCTCAGTGGTGCTCAGCTTGGTGAGTCCCATCGATCTGATCTCTGCCGCTATCTTTATAGAGCCGGGCGAAGGAGGAGCCAGAAATCAGATCAAAAGGCCCTGTAGCGTTTCCGAGTGTCCTCATTGGAGCACAGACGCCATCCTGAGAAGCAGCCCCACCCCACCAGACTCGCTGCAAATGGCTTTATTCACTCCCAGACTCGGCCATGCAACAGAGATCTGAAATTTATATGCGGCGCAGGTTTCTGGGAGCGCTCTCCAGCCATGAACGTGTGCTGCGCTCCATTCATGCATTGTTATTTAGCAGAGTGCCAGGGTTGCCCAGACGTCATCGAATGAGTCTCAGCGCATATTTGCGCTTTGAGTTACATGCCAAAGTGTTCTGACTCACAATGTCCTCCATTCCCCGGCATCCCAAAAGGATGATGGGGAGTGTCCAAGGGAATGAACTGTAGTTGTGGCGGTTGAAGTGAGGCAGGGGAAGCGCTGTGGTGTTCGTGGTAAGGATGTTGAAGCGTTGGGAGTGGTTAAAGCGACTGTGGCGAGGAGACAAGTGTTTGTAGTGATTGTGGCAAGGTCGCATATAGGTTAAGGTGGGGAATTTTAGATGTTGTGGTGAGCATGGTGAAGGTGTGAGATGAGGCCGCGTTGAATAATGGCACGCGGTTTGAATGGGAAAATGGCGCACGTATGCGAATGAGGCTGCTGTGGTATTCATTCCTGATGCTCCTCGGGTAGTGTCACTGGTCTGGCATGCATGCATACATGCGCGCGGGGTTTGTATATGAAGCAAAGTAAAACAGACGAAAGCGTAGGGGATTAAAGACCTACCTAAAAGCCCGATGCAACGCATCTTGTCCCATATACCAACTAGACATAATGGAAGGGCTAACTGAACGAATACTGATGCAATAACTGTCTCAGGACCGCTAAGTGTCGGGGGGCATTGCTTTGGAGGAATGCCGGCTTCACAGAGCCACAACATTAATGTGCGGTGTGAACATAAAGTCCATATTGTATTTCAAAACATCATGATGAACTCTTTCACAAAAAAGTGAATAAAGTTACCGGTATTTAAAAATATTAATCAAATGCTGGTTTAATTAAACGAGTTTACAAAAATTCAAAACAAACCTCATTCATCTTCTCTTCAAACTCTGCCAAAGCCTTGGAACCTTTCTTCTTTTTCTCCAGTTGTTCTTTGACCTCATCCCTTCGATGATAAATCAAAGTAAAACAAAGTTAGGGCTCAATGACATCAATATGAAAGTCTTTCAACACTTCAGCATATTCAAAAGTTCGACTGTATTGCATTCAGTTGACAACCAAAAATTGTTTTTCCAAGCTGTTCCTGCTGATGCATCGTGAAATTCACACCTCAAACGGTACATGCAAATAGATACAGTATACAGTGAAGATTTCGCCTGTGTAATTTTTATTTCTTATTTTTACATGGGTAAGCTTTTGTATCACTTCCTGGGCTGAAACAAAAAATGCATGCACACACAATCCAAAATGATGAATGGTGTTTGGGGAAATCTTTGGTCTTCTTTGGTAGAGAGGGTCTTCCCCCATGGGGGGAAAATTCCATGTCCGCTATTAATCACCATGGGGCATAGTAATCCAATTAGAAATGAACAGTAATATAATTAGAAATCCCCCCCCCCCCCCGATTGTGGCAATTATCAATAATAGCTTGTTTGAAGGCAGACGGTGCTGTATACCAGTCAGTGTACAACAGCTACAGTGAAGCAGACATTTCAATCAAAGGTGTCATAGATTTACCTAAAATTGAAGGTAAACTGATATAAAGGCCCAGTCACACCTTGACGTTTTAGCCAGCGATGGCAACGTATTAAAATGTATGTAAAACGCTGGCTTACGTTGAACTTTTGATGTTTTTTTTTTAAAGATTCAGATGTATTCATAGCGACTTGGTCTTATGTATAACGCATTGGTAACGGACACAGAACGTTTCGTTGTGTTATAGATAACTTATACCAACGAATGCTGAACCTGTTATCGGCCTACACAACCGATGCCCAACGATAGTCTAACTTAGGCATAGCACGTTGCACGCATCGCCGACGATGTCGTGACGTAGCCTATTAAAAGGCTGACGCACAACGATTCGAATCATAACTGCCGTAGAAATGGAAGTGTCAACATCGCGGTCACACCTTGGCGATCTTGCCAGCGTATGCCGACCTAAGAAAAATGTGTCTAAAACGTTGGGGCACGTCAAATACGGTATAAGTTTGGTATACGTGAGTACAACGCTAAAGTACGCTATCATACATCGTAGTAAGTAGAGTACGTCAAGAAATTTTAAACATGTTCAAAATTTTACGACGTACTCGGCGTATGACACACGTTCCGCATGCGATGGGGATAAGTTTTACACACGATATGTGGACGCTTACACATGTCCACAAAGGCTACTTATAAGCTACTCATAAGTCAAAACACGTCGTGGTAATGTCTTTTTTGCACGAAACTTATTTCTAACTTATGTTTGACGTGCTTTGAACCAATTCTTTACGTAGTCCCAACACACATCGACGTATGTAGACGTATTCCAATGACGTCTTCCGGTCGACAAAAAAAAATAAATGAACGTGTTTCTAACTTACAACTGCCATATAAAGACGTGTTCCTGGCGGTTTTGGGAATTGGTATATAAAAATGCTGCTCATAAAAGGGGAACCCAACAGTGTTTTCGAGTCCTTTTTGAGTGATGTCCATGTCAGCAGTAACAGTATCAGTATCAGTATCAGTATCAGTATTAGTAGTTTGTTCATGTTGGCAGTAGTAGGTGAGTGTGAGGGGGAGGGTGTGGGTTATGATGGATCGTCCTTGTATCCGCGTGTCCACGGGTAGGAGACATCTTTTCACCATTGTTCGAAGTTCTTCGCGGCTAATATTTTATGGGGCTTTTTCAACAATGAGCTATGGCTTGTTTTTACGATTCAGGTCTATTCATAATGGGTTGGACAAATGCACAATGAACTAATAATGTGCATAGAGCGCTTCGATAACTTATAGATACAGTTTACCAATGAATAATTATCGTGTAGCCGGCGTTCACAAACTATGCCCAATGATAGCCTAACTTATCCATATCGTGCGGCAGTTTATCTTTGCCGGTGACGTGGGGTTTGCTCTTCATAGGCTGCCACTCAACGATTTAAATGGCTGCATCTCCACTATTGAAAGTAGACGCTTGCGCTCAACAATTGGATTTTTTTTACACTCAACGACTTTTAAACAGTACCACTCAGCTATTTTCATTGTTTATAATGAACGATTTAAATTGCTGTCACTCGCCTTTGTTTTTTGACGCTGGCGCTCGGAAATTTTAATCGTTTCTATTGAACGTGCTAAATCGCTCAAACCCCACTATTGAAAGTAGACGCTTGCGCTCAACAATTGGATTTTTTTACACTCAACGACTTTTAAACGGTACCACTCAGCTATTTTCATTCTTTACAATGAACGATTTAAATTGCTGTCACTCGCCTTTGTTTTTTGACGCTGGGGTTTGGAAATTTGAAGCGTTTCTTCTGAACGTGTTAAAATGCTCAAACTCAACTATTTTAAATAGACGCTGCCGATGGACAATTAGAATCATAGCCAAGCTAGACATCGAAGTGTGAACATCCTCGTCATGCCAAAGAAAAGTTTGAATAATGCTGCAAATAAGTGTCCTGGCCGTGGCCGTGGACGCTGACGCAAGGACGATCCATTATACCGACGTCTTTCAGCCTATGAGTAACTTAAAAGTAACGTCTGTCGATGTGTGGCAACGATCGCGTAACGTGCCAACAACACGTTAATCATAGGTTAGAAATAAGTTTCGGGTACGCTAAACATTACCTCGGCGTGTCTCAACTTATGATTAACTTACAAGTAGCATGTGTTGACGTCTGTCAACGATCGCAGACCGTGCATACAACTTGTGGCCAGCATAGCGGAACGTGCGAGTCATACGCCAGCATACGTCGTGAAATTTCAAGCATGAAAAAATTTGAGGACAACCAAAAAGTACAACGTTTAAAGCCAGCGTACAACGACGTATGGCAGTGTTTTTCAGCGTGCTCTCAATGTTATCAAAACTTACCCATAACGCATTCAACGTGTGCCAGCGTTTTAGAAAAAAAATTCAAAAATCGGCATACGTTGGCTAAAACGTCAAGGTGTGACTGGGCCTTAAGAATGACCCCAAGTAAGCAGCCAATGTGATGAAAAACTCTGAAATATAGAGAGGTTCATGGAACACTCACAAAGATGCATTGGCCTGCACAACATCATGATACACGACATGGCCAAAAGTATGTGGACACACCTAATTGGTGGATTCGACGATTTCAGCCACACCCAATGCTGAAAGGAGTATAAAATCAAGCAAACAGCCATGCAAACATTGGCAGGAGAATGGACCATACTGAAGAGCTCAGTGACTTTCAACATGGCACCATCATAGGATGCCACCTTTCCAGCAAGTCAGTTCATCAAATTTCTGCTCTGCTAGAGCTGCTCCAGTCATCTGCTATTGCTGTTATTGTGAAGTGGAAACATCGAGGAGCAATAACAGCTCAGCCACGAAGTGGTAGGCCACACAAGCTCACGAAACAGGACAACCGAGTGCTGGAGTGTGCAGCATGGAAAAAAAATTATCCGCCATCGGTTGTAACACTCACGACCAAGTTTAAAACTGACTCTGGAAACAACGACAACACAAACACTGTATATTTGGAACAACATTCCACAGTAATATTTGATAAACTGCATGCGAGTATGAAAACAAGAGGTCACGCTATCTATATATTGTTACACGCAGCCTCCATGCCTCAGGGCAAGTTCCCCACAAGTACCCAGAGGGGAGCATGGCAGACAATTAAAACGATCACTTTAAATTTTTCTGTCTGTTGACAACCAGGTGACCAGCAACGATATAAAACAGAAGATTTAAAATACAATTTATGAATTTTGACTGTCTATGGTTCAAATGCTAATTGGGCCAAACAGTCATGTGGTGGTGTGGTGGTGCATGTCCCACTGTAGTGAGCGAAGCGAACCGATCCATGCTAAACTAGAAGAGCACTCGGCAGGGCGCATACCTCCGCCACGCAATGCCTGATCCACGACAACATATTGGGCCCAACACATTTTTGAAATATCATGAATATATATATATATCAAAGGGCATTTTGCTTTGCTCACCACCATTTGACTTTTAACCTGGCTGACCATCTATCCACCTTGATATGCATAAGAAGCGCAACATTTCAACGTCATTTTCGGGTACCAAACAAAAATAAAGAAATTCAAAAAAATTGAGAAATTGAAAGTATGACATTACAACAGAGTAAATGGACATACCATGATGGCCGAGGTCTTTTCAGATAGTCCTGAATCGTTGTACCTGAGGCAGGTGGTGGTCCACGGGCACGAGCAGCTGCTATGGGATTTATCCAAGCCTCAAAGAGTGACGACAATAAGAATGGAGTGAATCAAGAAGACATGAGAAAGTAAGGAAGGACATGCATGATTGAAAAGATATGGATCAAATTAAAGGAAGTGAAAAAGAAAAGTGATGATAAAAGGGGGATGGAGAAGGTTGGGAGAGAAAAAGTGAGACAGAGACACAGAGACACAGAGAGACAGAGACACAGAGAGACAGAGACACAGAGACACAGAGACACAGAGACACAGAGAGACAGAGAGACAGAGAGACAGAGAGACAGAGACACAGAGACACAGAGACACAGAGACACAGAGACACAGAGACACAGAGACACAGAGACACAGAGAGACAGAGAGACAGAGAGACAGAGAGACAGAGAGACAGAGAGACAGAGAGACAGAGAGACAGAGAGACAGAGAGAGAGAGAGGGAGAAATACATAAGCAACAAAGAAAAAAAAAAGCATTCCTTTCATTTCAATAGAATTATACTGATGTTTAAGAACAAGAGGAGACAATTTGGTTGATTATGCCTATTTTACAAACTCCATTCTATTGTGTTAAGATTTTATTTCTAAGCTTAGGAATGAGCTCTGCAAGGAACAAAATATTTGACGTTTGGCTTATTCGTGCGACCCTTAATCATGGACAACACACCAAAATCTTCCCAGTGTAATAACTAGATATGCAACGACTTGAACTGTATGTACATGAAAGCCCCATATTCCATTTCACTTGATTATGCCTGGTGTTGGCTTAATGGTTAGGGTGGTGGGCTTGAGATCCTAGGATCCTTAGTTCAAATCCCCCTCAGCTGCTGAATTATTACCAGGTGGGGTTAACTGCCTGTCATCCTTCAGAGGTCTGCAAAATGAGTGCCAGCTTGCTGGTATCCCGTGTTGAAATGGCGACCCGTCCAGGATTGTGCTAAATAGCCAAGGAGACGGCTTGGGCAGCACCAATGCTCTGTACAGAGTATGGTCCCAATGGACAGATCGATTCCACTTGATGGGGTGAATGTTATTTTTTTAATAATGTAGCAAGATAACTCATGAAAATGCAGACCAAGAATGCCGACTTGATAAATGGCTACTCGAGTCCAAACGTCACTGACGATCCAGTTGACCCAGTGTGTGTGTGTGTGTGTATATATATATATATATATATATATATGTATATATATATATATATATATATATATATATATATATATATATATACATATATATATACATATATATACATATATATAGCCGAGTTCGTGTCTGTGGGTGGGTGTGTGGGTCTGAACAAGGCACGTTTTCATTACACCGAAAATACAGACGATTAATATTTGAAGTGTTCAATTTTTTTATTTTTAATGTCCTTTTGTCGGTGTTTTGTATGTACTGTATGCTGGCGAGATGTCCAGTGGTGTGTTATTACCAAGCAGCCAGCTCGCACTTGCCAAGCCAGCCAATCCTCATCAACGGTTTCAAATGGAATGCTCGCTTGAGTGCTTCAGCCACTTATCAAGCGCTCCACAAGAAACTTGGTAACTCAACACACCCCAGATTCATGACATGGCAATGAGGATAAACAGCTGCAGCATCATTTCAGCCACATCGACGAATTCGTTCCTCAAGGGGTGGGATGAGAGGAGGCAGGGGAAGGGGTGGGGTGGGAAGAGGGACCCCACGTTGCCCGGCACGCCGGGTAACCCTGCTAGTCTCATATATAAAGCTCTTTCTAAAACTGACTTGTATTAAAAATCGGTACCTTCTGGGTGACAAAGAAAGCTGAAATTTTGCGTGCCGGTACACCAGAAAAATTCACAGAATCATCGGACAACATCCATAAATGAAACTATAAGCCTGGTGTTGGCTTCGTGGTTAGGGTGGCGGCTTGGGATCCTCGGGTCCTGAGTTCAAGCCCCGTTGGGCCGCTGAATTAATACACCAGGAGGTTGACTCAGCCTGTCATCCTTCCGAGGTCGGCAAAATGAGTACCATTGCACTGGTAAGGGGGACACTGCATCAGCGGCATCGCCGCGTCCCAACCAATGATGCAACCAGCAGCCACAGGCTGCACTCGATCGAGAGATATTGAAAATATAAATAAGTGAAAATAAATATGAAAAAAATCAAATGCAAGCGAGTGGCCCGAGACAATGGGGTAGCATGGTAATTTTGTGTGCCCACGGACATCAAAGCCGGTACACCAGGAAACAAACAAATAAAATAAACCAATGTCACCCCCAGGGTGACCAGTATCTTGCCAAAATGTGAACATGAGTGACTTATTTATTCAATTAAAGTTACTCAAAAAATAAGTTTCGTCGACCTTGATCTTTATATTTTCGTACGGTTAATGGTATCTCTCCAGGATCATTGTGCATGAAATATCAACAGATTTTGATGAGAACTGAGGAAATAAAATTTTCATGAAAAATCCATTTTTTTGTCATGACGTCATCAAATGACGTCATAGCGTCAAACTTTTGACAGATCTGGAAAGCACTTATCAAGCGCTTTCATATGAGGTATCACTCGATATGGGATCTAAGATTTCAAAATTTGACCTTGGGGTCAAAAACTTTTGACCTCCAGCGCTAACCATGAAGGTCAAGGCTGATCGCCACCAAAAATTAATCAGCTGAGCGCCAGACCATGAACTATATTCCCATGAAGTTTGAAGACGATCCGATCAAAATTACTCAAAAAATAAGGGTTTCGTCGACTCCCCCGATTTGCGACAAAATGACCTTGACCTTGAAAGTTTTATGAGCTGAAAGGAACCTCTATAGGACTGATATGCGAAGTTACAAAAATTTCCAATGATAACTGTGCTCTGCAGAGTGATCGATACGTGATTACAGACAAAAAAAAAAATAAACTAATGTCACCCGCAGGGTGACCCGTATCTTGCCAAAGGGTGACCACGTGTGACTTCTTTAAGGTCACACTGAGGTGAACAGAGCTGCTATCCACCAGGAGCGACTCCTTGAGGAATATCTGCCTACGAGAGATTCTGATGAGAATTGTTCTACAGAGTAACCATGAAAAATATGCGTTTGCCTCATAACGTCACCAAATGACGTCATAATGTCTCAAGCTTGACATATCTAGAAAGCACTCATCGAGGTGTTCAATTTGAGGTACTACACGATATGGTTCCTAAAACTTGAAAATTTGACCTTGGGGTCAAATATGTTTGACCTGAGGCGCTAACCATGAAGGTCAGAATCGCCACCAAAAATTAATGAGCTGAGCGCCAGACCATGTACTATATTCCCATGAAGTTTGAAGACGATCCGATCAAAATTACTCAAAAAATAAGGGTTTCGTCGACTCCCCTGATTTGCGACAGTGACCTTGACCTTTGACCTTGACCTTCAAAATTTTATGCGCTGAAAGGGACCTCTATAGGCCTCTGATATGCGAAGTTACAAAAATTTCCAATGATAACTGTGCTCTGCAGAATTTTTTTTATACGTGATTACAGACAAACAAGAGAAAAAAAAAATACACGCTGACTAACATATCTTGCAAAAACTTCGTTTTGGCAAGATAACAAACAAAACAAGCAGTCATAGACTGGTACTTACGAAATAGTCAACTTGACCTCTGACCTTGTCTAATAAAAGCCGTCTCTGGAGAAGGTAGCGATGCAAACCAGAAGTTTCTGGCACCATGGCCACAGATGCCAACCCTCCCGATTTCATCGGGAGGCTTCCGAAAATTCACCCAAACTCCCGCCCTTACGATCACTATCCTTATCCTCCCGAAATTTTGATATTTTTGCACTGTTCACTAATCAGAATGTACTAGTATGAGAATTGAATGAAAAGCATCGTCTGCTACGTATAGCATGTGGTAACTCCATAACGTTCGCTGCTACCAAATTGTACGTAAAAAATTGCAAATTCAAATGAGGAGCAGCGAAACATTGGGTCTGGATCTCGCTTATGCGATCATGCACTGAGATTTAGTGCATGCGGTATGTGTGCAATACAGTGCATGCGGTATGTATGCACAGTGTATATGCATGCGATACGCTCACTGCATGCAGCTGGGCCCCGTACCAGCCCGGCGGTCGCGACCACCGTGCGGTGTTTAACAGCCGCTAGAGTTCTACGAGTCGCGCTGCAGCTGTGGAACATCGACTTCGAAGTTACCGATGCTTCAAGCCCTCGATGTTGATTACGAAATGGCAGAAAAGAAGCTTACGAAGACCAAGAAATGGTCTCAGAAGTACAAGACCGAATACAGTCTCCAATACCCGTGTATTCGAAAGTCTGAAAGAGGAATTCATCATGCGTATTGTACAGTATGCAGCGTTGATATTTCAGTTGAGCACGGAGGTCGCGATGATATTCGGAAGCACGTTGGAAGCAAACGGCACACAGACATTGCAAAGGAGAGATCTTCGAGCACGAGTACCGGTACACTTCTGAATTATTTCACCAAACAAGGGACAAGCGAGGAAGAGGATGTTACCCGAGCGGAACTTCTCTTTAGTGGATTTATTGTGGAACATAACTTGCCCATATCAGTCTCAGATCATGCTGGACCTCTATTTCAAAAGATGTTTCCATATTCAAAAGTTGCTTCAAAGTATGGATGTGCAAGAACAAAAACTTCAGCAATAATTGGTGAGTTGTCAAATGTTACTGCTTCATCTATTGCCGATATTGCTAGACTAGCTCCATTTAGCCTAGCTACAGACGGTAGCAATGACAGTGGTGAGGCCCAGCTATATCCTGTCCTGATTTCGTACTATGACAACAGTGCTGGGATTGTGAAGCAAGGTTTGCTAAGTTTGCCTGCATGCAAACAAGATTCCACTGGAGAAAACATTTTCAAACTGCTTGATCATGAGTTCAGTGACAGGAAAATTCCGTGGGGAAATTGTGTTTCCTTTTGTGCTGATAATGCCTCTGTCATGGTGTGCAAGCACAAAGGAGTCGCTGCTTATATCCACAAACAAAATCCAGAGTGCTACATCATGGGATGCCCTTGCCATATGATGCACAATACGGCCAAGAAGGCGGCTCAGGCCTTACCCATTGAATTAGATGACTTTCTCATCGATATTTACTACTACTTGGACAAAAGTAGTAAACGCGTCAAAGGAGTGAAAGCACTGCAAGAACTCTGTGATGCCCCGACACACAAGATTCTGAAGCATGTCGCAACAAGGTGGCTGTCCCTTGGTCAGTGCCTGGACAGGCTGATTGAACAGTGGGAGCCACTTCGCCTCTTCTTCAAAGAAGAAGTACAAAGAAAAATGCAACCAACTGTAGCCAAGACTCTAACAACGAGCAAGAAGGACGGCACTGTATCTACTGCCAGTACTGGCACTGCAGGATCAAGCACTAGTGGAGCAGCATTCACCACTACCACTGCAGTATCTGCTGCGAAGAAGACAGCAGGGACAGCACCAAAACCAATGCTGAGAGCAGGTAGCATCACGTTCATCTACAAAGCAGATCCCTTCAGAGTCGAGAAAGACTGTGATAGTCCCATCTACAGGCAAAGAAGGACCCAAGTTAAGTTCTGCTTTTGCCAAATCACTTGATAGAAGCTCAGCAAAACCTTCGAATCAGAGGTCTTCTTCCTTGGCTGCACCTACCTCAAGCTCTCTCCTCAAACGTAAAATTGGATCTGGTACTACGAGTCTGACCTCTTCTGCTGGCAGTAAACGCAAGTGTGATCGCCCTGCGGCAAAGTGTACTACGAGTTCTACAACTAAAAGCGCATCTTCCTCAAACACTGTGCAGGAATCTAGAGAAAAACGTGTCAACAGGATGTTCTTGTCTCCACAAACAAAACTCTATTGTTTCTTCCTTCGATATGCGAACAAGCTTTTTGAGAAGGGGAATCTTCTGCTCCAAAGAGACGAACCCTGTATTCATCTCCTGCACGGAGAATTGAATGGTCTTCTGAAAGATATCTTCGTACGGTTTTTGAAACCATCGGTGTCATCGGTTGCTCTGGTAAATGTACCCTTCTCTGACAGAAATCATCAGAAGAATGATGAGGACCTCATGATTGGGAACGATGCCAAACTGTATATAAGGGAACAAAGGAGTCTCAAGAAATCCACCTTCACTCTGAGTGAGTCAGACATCCAAGGTTTCTTCAGTGCAGTTCACTCATATTATGTGAAAGCCTGCAATTACATCTTCAAAACCTGGCCGCTAGATGATGAATTAGCCAAGCATGCTCAGGTGCTGGATGTTAAGCTTCACCAAGAAGTGGGGTTTGACTGTGTGGAGTTTTTCATCAAGAAATTCCCCTGTCTGTTCAGTGGCGGTGATAGTGACATAGACAGTCTTGAGAGTGAATTCGCTCACTACCAGGCAGACGCCTCCATAGCTACAATTGCTACTGAGACAGTGAGAGTGGATGAGCAGTGGCATCGGATTTCACAGCTCACAGATCCCTGCACTGGTGCCAAGAAGTATCCTAATTTGAGCAAAGTGATGAAGGGAATCTTGGTCATTCCTCATTCGAACGCATCATGTGAGCGGGCACTCAGTCTTGTACGGAAGAATCATACTGAATTTCGTCCCAATTTGAGTGTCAAAACCCTGGAAGCTCTCTTAATTGAAAAACTAGCTCATAGCACCCCTTGCTACCAGAGAGAATACAGCAAAGACATAATCAGAAGGGCAAAAAGAGCCACACAGCTGTCACTCAGCAAAGCTGCCATGGAAAAAGCAAGCAGCAGTAGTACCAGCCAGTAAGGTAAGAAAAATATTGCTTCTTTTGTGCTTTTTGTTAATCTTTGATTGTCCCCTAACTTACTAATATTAACATACATGTAACATTAAAAAGTGCACAATTTTCCCCTTTTTTTGTTCAAAAAGTGGGAATTCTTAACATGTTAAATGCTCCAAAATAGGATTCAGAGGGCACTAGAGAGCGTCTAGAACCCCAGAGCTTCCAGGGCCCTAAGGCGGGCCTTGGACCCCGGCGCAAGGGTCGAGCGCTCTGCGCTCGAGATGTGTGCTTCGCGCACATTATTTGGTGTCGGTTGCAAATCCTCCCTAATTCTGATTTCCAAAAGTTGGCATCTCTGCATGGCACCCGTAACCAAGCATGCAGGGCATGCACACACACACCCGCAGAGTCCCTTCACTTTACAGATCCACATCGACACACACTGTCATGGCCAAAAATATTGGCACCCTTGCACTTTTTTCAAATAATGCACAATTTGTTCCAGAAAATTGTTGAAATTAAAAAAATATTTGGTATCAACATAGGAGGTCCGTCTAAAAAAGTAACGGGACTGACGTCACGTAAATTTTATTCCAAAAAAATATATTGAAATCACAGCTTGTCCCCTTCAAAATACTTTCACTCGAGTCTCTCACACTTGTCCATCCTCTTCTTCCAAGCTTCAATGCACCCCTGGTAGGCTTCTTCTGGAATCCTCCGGAGCTCAGTCAATACGGCCCTTTTGATGGCATCCACATCAGGAAATCAGGTCCCCTTGATCACCCCTTGAGCTTGGGGAAGAGGAAAAAAATCACAACGGGCCAAGTCTGGCGAATACAGGGGTTGCTCCAGAGTCGGCACATTCTTCTCCACCAGAAACTGTCGGATGCTCAGGGCACTGTGAGCAGGGGTGTTGTCATGGTGTTAGGGTTACCCAGGCATTGTTCTCCCACAAATCCATCCTCTTGGCCCGGACTGATCTCATGAGGCGCCGGAGGATCTCCTTGTACACAGATTGATTCACTGTTTGACCCTGTGGTAGAAACTCGAAGTGGACGATGCCCTTGACGTCAAAAAAAACATGATGAGCATCACCATGGCCTTCGACTTCGACATCCTTGCTTTCTTTGATCTTGGTGATGCCGGACTTTTCCACTGACGACTCTGCCGTTTGGTCTCGGGATCGTATTTAAATATCCACGATTCATCGCCAGTAGTGGACTCTCCCAAGCAGGTCTGGATCGTCCTCGAGGTGATCGATAATGTCTTGACAGACAGCGACTCTTTCCTGTTTCTGGTCCTCGGACAACAGCTTGGGGACCATCTTTGCGCATTTCGAGATTTTCAGTGATGATGCTCCAGACAGTGTCCATGTTGATGGAAAGATCCTCAGCAATCATCCGCACCGCGAGTCGACGATCTGTGTGCATCATCTGCTTCACACGCTCGATGTTGTCCGCCGTTCTGCTCGTTGAAAGTTTTCCAGACCGTGGATCGTCTTCAACCTCCTCCTGTCCCTCTTTGAACCTCCTGTGCCATTCAAATGCACATGTACGTGACATTATTTCTTCCCCGTAGACTTGCTGCAGCATTGCGAAGGATTCGGAAGGCGTTTTGCTAAGCTTGGC
Organism: Eptatretus burgeri; assembly: GCF_056783735.1. Taxonomy (NCBI): domain Eukaryota; kingdom Metazoa; phylum Chordata; class Myxini; order Myxiniformes; family Myxinidae; genus Eptatretus; species Eptatretus burgeri. Next base: position 98,668,417 of record NC_140963.1, read on the forward strand.
AAGAAACTTCAGATTGCCTCTCTGCTCACGACTCATAGCGCGACAACTCAGTCGAGACAACGTGTAAAGCACGACCTGTAAAAAAAATAAAAATCACACAATGAGTGCAGTCAACCATCACCAACTATATGTGTATATATATATATATATATATATATATATATATATATATATATATATATATATATATATATATATATATATATATATATATATTGCTGGAATGTTGCGAAAGACTGCCGCAACCCGTTCATTCAAGTTGTGTAAGTGGAGCACACAGCAGGCCCAGTCCCATACTTTTTAGACGGACCTCGTATGTATTTCTTTTGTTTGCAGTGGAACAAAACAAAAAAAGCTGAAAAAAATTACTAAATCTTTGCTTATTCCACACAAGAATCCTAAAATGGCCCAGACAATATTATTGGCACCTTTTGGAAGTTGTTTGAAATAATTAGATTTCAAGCAGGTGATTCTCATTTACTTTTGAATTGAACTCACCTGTGGTGAGTTGCAGGTGTCTGCAATATAAAAATTACTCATTCAATCAGTTTGAGTGGAGAAAAGGAATCATTCTGCTGTTTTGTGTCACTGTGTGTACTGCAATGAGCATGGAGAAAAGAAAGAAAACCAGAGAATTGTTTGAGGAGGTCAGACACAAGATTGGAGCCAAGCATGGACAATCTCAAGGCTACAAATCCATCTCCAGAGACCTTGATGTTCCTGTGCCCACCATACACAATGTTATCAGGAAGTTTAAGCCCCATGGTACTGTAGCCAACCTCCCTGGACGTGGCGGCAAGAGAAAACTTGATTGAAGATTGCATGGAAGGATTGTTTGAATGGTGGAGAAAGCACCTCAATCAACTGCCAAACAGATTCAAACTGACCTTCAGACACAAAGTACAACAGTTTCTACTCGCACCATCCGTCACCAACTCAATGAACGGGGGGGGGGGGGGGTTGGTAGGAGACCCAGGAGGACCTCACAGCTGAGAGAGAGAGCGAGAGCGAGAGAGCGAGAGACATAAGAAGGCCCAACTGGAGTTTGCCAAAACACACCTGAAAAGCCAAAAGCCTTCTGGGAGAATGTGCTGTGGACAGTTGAGACCAAATTATAGCTTTTTGGTGAAGCACATCATCTCTATGTTTATAGAAAACAAAATGAAGCCTTCAAAGAAAAGAATACCTTCCCTACAGTCGAAATTGGAGAAGGTTCAGTGATGTTTTTGGGGTTTCAGTGCTGCCTCTGGCACTGCATGCCTGGAATGTGTGCATGGCATCATGAAATCAGGAGATTACCAAGACATTTTGGATCACAATGTTCAACCCAGTGCAGAAAGCTGGGTCTCCGTCGAAGGTCATGGGTCTTGCAGCAGAACAATGACCCCAAACACACTTCAAAGAGCACCCAGGAATGGTTCAAGACAAAACACTGGACTGTTCTGAAGTGGCCAGCAATGAGTCCAGATCTAAATCCCGTGGAATACCTGTAGGGAGATCTGAAAACAGCAGTTGGGAGAAGGCACCCTTCAAATTTGTGAGAACTGGAGTGTGGTGTAGTGGCATACGTGGGCAGGGCACAATGCGGGGAGCGTTGTGGGGGCATGGAGGTGTGGTGTTGGTGGTCACGTGTCCGCAAGGCTTATAGGTGTTTGCGCCGCTTGATGCGTGTGTGTAGTCTGCAGTAGTATGCATTCGGACGGGCAATAAACAGAATTCGACAACCCTCACGACTATAGAGTCCGACTGCCCTCCGGACACTACATTGGAGACGAGTCTGTTTCGGATCGACGTGTGCAGACTGCCTGGGTTGCATCGGTATTGACTTGGAGTCTTTGGCCGGAGCGATTGGATCGCTGGAGCGGGAAAATCAGTGCAGCTCGCGCGGTTCGAGTTCGACCACCTGGCGTGAAGCCCAGGGAAGCGCTTCGCGAGTTTCGCGCGCCCGCACGCACAGTCTTCGGTGCGGGTCGAGTCCTGCAGCCAGACGTCTCGCCGTCACCTGCCGTCGAGTGAACTGCAGGACGGCTCGAGGATGGCGGAAGGTCGGGGCACGGCGCACGGACGAATGCCCGTCTTCGTCGGAGACAACTTCGAATTGTTTTCTGAACAATTGGGGTGCTATTTCCACGGGAATGATGTAGACGATGAGAGCAAACGCAAATCGATCTTGCTCGCCTCGCTATCAACAGAACATTATCGGCTACTAAGTGATTTGGTAGCGCCGGATAAGCCCAGTGACGACGGGCTGTCGTTTCAAGACGTGGTAGGGAAGATGAAAGCCCACATGGCGCCGGAGAAGTCATTGCAGCTGGCTCGGTACCAGTTCGATCACCTCGCGAAGGGTGCGGAGGAGCGCGTCGCAGATTTCGTGGTGCGGGTGAAGCATTCGGCCGTGGCTTGCAAGTTCACGGCGGAGGAGTGTCCAGCTCGACTGAGAGATCGCTTTATTTCTGGGCTGCAAGATGCGAAGTGTCAACGTTACATTCGACTCAGCGGTCGAGACTGCTTCAGCTGTCGAGCAGACACTCACAGATGTCCGCGCCATCGCCAGCCAGGACATGGGTGGTTCCAGCTGGGGCATGTCGGGTGACCCCAGGGTCCACGCGATGACCCAGGTGCCCCAGGTCACGCACACGTCTTTCGTTACGAGCTGTGGGCGCGCGCCGAAGCGCAGCCGCGTGGGAAGCGAGATGGACACCCAGGGGTGCTGGGAATGTGGTGGACCGCATCTGCGGCGAGTGTGCCCGTATAAGAACACCGTGTGTTTGCATTGTCACAAGGTGGGACATCTGAAGCGTGTGTGTTGAATGGCGGGGGCCACCGTTAAGGTCTTGGATAGCGAGGTGCGGGACGACCCCAGCGACCTGGGAAGCGGCCTGCAGCCAGGGCATAGCGATCCCGGCGGCCCGGAGTAGGAAATGCAACCAATGTTGAGCCTGTTTTCAATTGGACCGGAGGTGACAAGACCAATAAGAGTGGAGGTCGAGGTGAATGGCGCGCCGATAGTGTTTCAAGTTGACACCGGGGCTGCAGTGTCGGTCATGGGCGAGCGGGCTGCTCGTGACCTTCGCGGTGTTCACCTGGTCAAGACGACCTTGTCGCTGTGCACGTACACCGGCGAAGCGATTGCACCACTTGCTGTGACAGACGTCTCGGTGGTTTACCGAGGTCAAAGCGCCCTACTCTCATTGTTTGTGGTATGAGGGGACGGGCCCGCCCTTTTGGGCCCGGACTGGCTGGCGCGCCTCAGGCTAGACTGGATGCCGTCAGCTGGTGGCCTGGGAAGGCCAGGCACGGGGGAGGGGGAGGAGGTTCCTATTTCGGAGTTCGTACCTCCAGGTGCACCTGTGCCTCCTTCGAGACCAGAGGGCGAGGTTCTGGCGGCTGGAGCCACGACGATGCAACATGGGCTGCCGTTCATTGCTCCCGGCAACGACGATATACGGGTCTGGAGCAACGGGAGCCATGCCAGCGGCGACGGGCTCTCGCGCTCCCGCGGCGCTCGTGGTACAGTGCACACCCGTGTCGTTCAGGCGATTTCAGCGGGGGATTGGAGCGAGCCGGTCGCGTTGAAGAAGTTCGCGGAACGCGACCATCGACGACAAGCAAGTCATCGCAACGTCGCGACAACCAAGAGGCGTACACACGATGCGATTCATGGATTGCTAATTGTTGTGTATTTGATTCTCGCTGCATGAGTGATTCGATTTAGCATTGTTAACGCAAATGCCGACAGTCCGCGTGTGAGCATGATATGTTTGGTTGGGATCAATCAATAGGATGACCGATATGAATGATGTGATGTGAAGAGCTGGTACTCTGGTACACACACTTGCCAGTCTGGTACACACACTCTGGTACACTCTGGCTGGTACACACACTTGCCAGTTCGACTCGCGTGTGGGACTCAGAGATCGACTCAGAGCTGGGGCTGGTTCGCTGTTTAGCGTCACCCCCACCCCTGATATTGCCAAGGTCAGACGTGCCTGGGGCCATGGAGCGCAAACCTCTGTTCTCGCCAAGGTCAGCCACAGTGGTGCCGCGGGGCTTGCAGGCTCGGGGTGTTTACCCGATTCGGTCCTGTCTGAGGGAGAGGTGCCAGCTTGTCGACCGGGGGCGTTTGATGGAGCGAATTGGCCAGGGGGCGCGGGAGGTCATCGCGACCTCGCCGGAAGGCGTGTAAGCATGAGCTGCCTGGCGGCGCTTCTGCTGCGTAGTGATGCTGTGCTTCCCAACTTACTTCTTTGTATCTTTAACACAGCTAAGGTTTTGTGGGCTGCAGCCATCATTGGGTTTGTCGTGCGACGTGGTACTCGCGCACCTGTCCACTCCATTTTGGGATTCAACTCGAAAGGATGCATGATGTGCCAGGTTAACACAGCGCATTGCGGTGGCAGGTTGTGCGGATGAAGCGCGTTTTCTTTTGTGCCGTCTCGTCTGGGTTTGATTCACGGCCACATGATTAATGCCGTTTCTGGGCTCTGGTTGTTTTCTGTGTGGTGGGGCCTATGATTTTTGATTAACGTCGTTTTGTGCCGCTTTGTTTTTTTTATGCCGTAGGTTGCTTTGCCGATGTTGTTTCTCATTCTAATGGTCATTTTATACTAATGTTTTTAGGAGGGAGGAATGTGGTGTAGTGGCGTACGTGGGCAGGGTACAATGCGGGAGCGTTGTGGGGGCGTGGAGGTGTGGTGTTGGTGGTCACGTGTCCGCAAGCCTTTTCGGTGTTTGCGCCGCTTGAGGCGTGTGTGTAGTCTGCAGTAGTGTGCATTCGGACGGGCAATAAACAGAGTTCAACAACCCTCACGACTATCCGAGTCCTACTGCCCTCCGGACACTACATGGAGCAGTTTGCACAAGAAGAGGGGGCCAAACTACCAGTAGAGGTGTAGGAAGCTCATTCATGGCTATCAGAAGCGCTCGGCTGCAGTTATTTTGTCCAAAGGCTACCAAATATTAAGTCGAGGGTGTCAATAATTTTGTTATTGCTATTTATTTTTATTTTCTGATTTAAAAGGATATATTAAGTTCAGAATCAAAAACAAACGTTCTGTAACATCAACAGTGAAATAAAGAATTGTGGAGACAAAATACTTTGGTCAATTTCAACTTATTTTTCTTATTTTACGAGAAAATTGTGAGTTCTTTGAGAAAAAGTGCAAGGGTGCCAATATTTTTGGCCACGACTGGAAATGTGGGGTATCTACCTAAAGTCTGTGTTGGCGAGTAAGGCATGGCCAAGTCTAAATTCATCTTTAAATTTGAGCTTATATTTTACTCATTGCATCACATGTTATACAATGTAAAATCCAAAATATATTCGGGAGTTATATGTAAAAGAAAACAACCTTAATTCATTAAGAAAAAATAATTATTCTGCTTTAATCTAATATATAAAGAAAGTTTTTTTTGTTTATGCATTTGCACCCTGAAGGAACCAGTGTTACCAAACTTTGCATGGCCTTCTCTTTCATCCTTCAGGCCGCTATCAGGTCTT
>NC_140963.1:98686416-98693916 GCF_056783735.1 Eptatretus burgeri
CCCCCTCCTGTTTCCCCCCACGCTGAGATAGTGCGAGAAGGGGGCCCCGTTCCCACCCCATTCCAGACACTGTCCGCGAGGCCCGCGGAGTCGGGGCGCCACCGCCATTTTGCGGCTCATCAGCAGACGGGTCGGCCCAACGCGGTCTCGGCCCCAGGCCCGTCTGCCCCCATCATCCTTGAGGGTGGTCCTCTTCTTTTGCTTTGAGTATATGTGTTGTCGGCGCCGTCTGTGAAGTAAAACTGTATAAGTGTTGCCATGTGCTCGGTAGTCGGTGGTATATCTGCATTGTGTTTTGCTTTTACATTTGCTTTTTGTGTATTATTGTGTGTTTCTTCTTCTTTTACATTTGCTTTTGGTGTAATTGTATATGTGTGCTTTCCGTTCATCGCGAAATAAATGTGCTTTATGTTGAACTGTTTTCCCGTTTCGCTTCGTCTTTTCCTTTATTGAATCTCCATCTTACTTCACGTAAAGGGTTGGTCGTGGGCTAAAACGCCCGATAATTAATCGAACCGTCCAGGTTGACGATAACACCGCTCGGTTATCCCGATAGTATGGAGCAGGTCGCTTAAAGTGGCCCGTGTCCGAAGTCGACCTGCGGCGAGGTGCGATCGCCCGGTCTACCCTCCGTGTGGGTACTTAGGTAGGTCGAATTTGGCGAGCAACCCTATCCCACGCGGGGGGCCGATTGGCACGATCGTGGTGAGGCCGAAAGGCCCACCCGTGACTAGTTCCCGGCGTTAGTCCGAGAGGGTCACGACGGGATTGTCTGTCCGGTGGGCGACGTGCCGCGATTCGAGTTACGTGGCCGTTCGCACGCCGGCGGGCGCGAATCCGCAACACTGGTGTCAGGTCGTGAGATACAAACTCATCCCCCTCCTCGCGACACTGGTGTTGGAGAACGGGACAACGGGCTCTCCTGTCTCCAGCTAAATTCACGGGAATCGGTCCAGGGGTGAGAGGAGCGACCCCCGATTCCCTCCAAATTACGAGCGATTCAAATTAACCCTTTACGAGAAATAAGATGGCGTCTCAAGGCGAGCGGGAGCCGGGGGTATTAGGTATGTGTCGTCATGTAGGATCCATGGCCCAGGTCGGTTCTTTTTATAATTATAACCCCACCACTAACTGTGGTCAGTGGGAGCGGCTTGAGCACAAACTTTGCCGGCAAACGGAGTCGCACAATGGCAGCACGGAGCGGGCTGATGTTAATGGCACAGCACGAGGCGTGAGCTCCCAGTCACCGGTTCAAGGCACGTGGTCACGGCATGTGCCATGGCAGGCGTGGCAGGATGACTATGCGAGCATTGGCAGGCTTCAGGCACAATTGGGGGATGTCTTGGAAAAGGTGAAGCGTTATGAAGAATATATCGAGGAGGTGCAACGTGGAGTGGACGAGTCACAACGGCACGCAGACATGCTTCAGAAAAATTACGTGTACGGGGGGACACAGCGATTGGACGATTTACTGGAACGAATTCGGTGGCAAAAACATGACTTGGCCAATAGAGTCGACAAACTATGTGGGAAAAAGAATTTGGTGGTGTTTTATACCCGTCAGTTGGAATATGCAAAGAGCAAACTGAACAAAAGAATAGAGGAACAGGAGATTGGTATCTCCCAGGAAAGGAAACAATGGGAGGAAGAATGGAAAACCGAGCTTGAAAAGAAACAAAAGGAGCACGACTTGGAAGTAAAACAATTAATGGAAAAATTATTGGAGGAAGCAAGGCGGTTCAAAGAACTAGAGGGGAGAGTGAGGGAAATACAGTTGGAAGAGAAAAAATGTGAACACGATGGGGAGTTGGAACAATTGAAGGAAGAGAAAAGAACAGGCAATCAGGAAAGAGAAAGCCCAGAATGGAATAAAAAAGAGGAGAGAGACAGCTCGAGGAAAGGGCGGAGGAATTGCTGGAAAAGTCAGAACAGTTCGAAGAACTGCAGGGAGAATTGAGGGAGGAAGGAGAAAGGAAAACAAAGCTCGAAAAGGAAAAACGCAAACACGATGGGGAATTGGAACTACTGAAGCGAGAGGTAAGGGCAAGCCAGTTTAAAAGAGAAATCCTGGAAGGGGAGATTAGAATGGGAAAGGAATGGCAGAAAAAACTAAATGAATACAGTAAAAAAAGGGACGAATTGAGGAGGGAAGCGGTGGAAAGAAGAGATGAAATGAGTGAAGAAGCATGCAAATTGAGGGAGGAATTACAAACAAAAACTTCTGAGATACTGAAACACGAAAACAAAGAAAGAGGATTACAAGACGAACTGAGGATGTTAAAAGAGGAAAGGAAGACAACAGAGAATGAAATGTTAAGGAACCACACTGAGCAGATTGAACAATTAGAAGCCAAAGCAAAGTCGGAGTGTGCGGAGATGAGAAAGGAATTAGAAAAGAAAGCTTCTGAGTTACAGAAACACCAAAACAAAGAGAGGGAATTACAAAACGAGTTGAGGATGGTGAGAGAAGAAAGAACGACAACAGAGAATGAAACGTTAAGGAACCACACTGTACAGATCGAACAGCTGGAAGCGAAGGCCAGATTAAAGAATGAGGAACAAGAAAGAGTACTGAAAGAACAAGGAATGAGACAGGAGAAGGAAATCAGCCAACTGAAGGAAACCACGAGATTGCAGAATGAGATGCAAAAAAGAGTAATGAAGGAAGAACAAATAAGACAGGAGGAGGAAGTCAGCCAACTGAAAGAAATAACGAGATTGCAGAATGAGGAACAAGGAAGACAGTGGAATAGGAAATACAAAGAACAAGGAATGAGACAGGAGAAGGAAGTCAGCCAACTGAAAGAAATAACGAGATTGCAGAATGAGGAACAAGGAAGACTGTGGAATAGGAAATACAAAGAACAAGGAATGAGGCAGGAGAAAGAAATCCGTCAATTGAAGGAAACGATGAGATTGCAGAACGAGGGACAAGAGAGACAGTGGAATAAAAAACTGAAAGAGTATGAATTTGAAACTGAACGACAAAAGGAAAAAAATAGGTTGGAATACGAGGAGAAGTTGAAGGAGCAAGGAATGAAGCAGGAAGGAGAAATCAGGAGATTGAAGGAGCAAGGAATGAAGCAGGAAGGAGAAATCAGGAGATTGAAGGACACAAGGAGATTGGAGAGGGAAGAACGAGAGGAACAATGGAATAGAAAACAAAAAGAACATGAATCTGAGGTTGACCAATTGAAAGAAAAGCTGAGGCTGGAGTATGAGGAGATAGACAAAGAACAGCGAATGAAACACAAAAAGGAGATTAACCAAATTAAGCAAACCATGAAACTGGAGAAGGAAGGACAGGAGAGGAAACGAGGAAGAGTAATTAGACAGCAACAAATGAAACACAAAAAGGAGATTAACCAAATGAAGAAAACCATGAAACTGGAGAAGGAAGGACAGGAGAGGAAACGAGGAAGAATAGTGAGAGAACAGCGAATGAAACACAGGAAGGAAATGAGCCAATTGAAAGAAACAATGAGATTGGAAAACAAAGAGCAGGAGGAACAGTGGGAGAGAAAACAACAACTATATGAGTGTGAAATTGAACAACTAAAACGGAGAGCGAGATTGGAGTCAACGGAGATTGAGGAGCTCCGGAGGGAGAACGAACAGCTAATGGGGCTCAGAGAGAAAGAACGACTCAAATGGGAAGGAAAAAGGAACCAGGAAGAGACAGAAATAAGGAACAAGGAGAGAAAATGTATAGATACACGGGAGATAAGAGACGAGGTGAAAGGAATTGCGAGGGAGAGAAAAGAACAATTAAGACGGAAAGCAAGGATGAGGTACGCGGAGATCGTGAAAGAGCAAGGAGTGAAAAACAGGGAAGGACGGGAGCGACTTAAGGAGAAAGCAAGGTTGACCTACATAAAGATAAGGGAAAGATGCCAGAAAGAAGCGGAGACTAATAGACAGGAGGGAACAACAGAAACTTATAAATGTATAGAGACACGGGAGATGGGAACGATAGAGGGAAGACTACACGATGAAGACGGGGATAGAGACGCACACACACACACACGGAGGTGGTGGAGGATAATGGGGGTGAGCTCGCAGACTGGGTAGAGACCCGGTGCGAGCAGTTGGATGGCCTCCTCCAGGAACGAGGGGAGGGAGTATGCCCCCTTGAAGCGGGTCACGACCAGGTGGGTTCGGTCGTGCTTTGTGAGTTCGAGGGGAGAAGTGCTGCGAACGGGTGCACGGAGAGCTTGGGGGGTATAGAGGCCCCGGAGACCCTTGTGGGGACACATATCCCCAGTGTGGTTGTCCCTGTGTGTGTGGTGCAAGGTGTGAGTGCGACCCCGTGTGTGAGTGGTGTGGTGGCGACTGTGCCGGAGTACGTGCTTCCCAGCACGCCGTGTGTAAAAGGGGCACCGCAAGTGGAAGAGGCCGTGTGTGTGAGTGAAACGGCCAGTATGAGTGAGGCACCGCGGGCGAATTCCCCCGCGTGTGTGAGTGGTATGGTTTGTGTGAGGGAAATGGCACGAGTGAGTGGAAGGCCGCGAGTGAGTGGAGCCACGTGTGCGAGGGAGGTGGTATGCGTGAGAGAGACAGCGTGTGCAAGGTCGCTGTGTGTAAGGGAGATGTCGGTCGGCATGTGTGAACGTGCAGCCGCGTCTCCCGGAGTGAGTTTAATGGTGAGGTGTGTTAGCGTTGTGACACGCGGGAGTGCGTGTGTTGAATGGAGGCGACGACAGCGACATGTGAGGAAAGAAAGCCGGGTAGCGGCTGTAGCTGTTTCGGGGACCGTGCCGGGTTCACCCAGCAGTGAGCACGAGGTCCGTGCTGTGCAACGCACGAGGCCCCCACGTGCTCGCTTGCGAGAGTGAAGTCCCGGTCCGGAAACGCACGCGGTGGATTTGCCGATCCCGCGGACGGACAACGTTTAGGCAGGATTATGGATTTGGACCGGACGGGTTCTCCACGCGATCGTGTGTGTTAAGCTCCAACGGGCAAGGCACATGTGTTCGCGTGGGGAACCCCTCGAGACGTGGGGCTTGTGTTTTTTTTATGCGCATGGTGACGTCATGGCTGCACGTGGGGTTGGAATCCGGCAGGAGGGGTATCCCTGCCGGATAGTACCGTCCAAGGAGGGACGAGGAACACGTGCAGCTGCATGACGTCACGGGCAGGTGCAAAGTGCGCGAGCTGTGAGTTGCCGCGCTGGTGCTGCGCATGTAAAAAAAAAAGAAAAAAAAGCAAGCCTCACTTTCGGGTGCACAGGATTCCTGGGCAAGGGGTGGAAGACCCCCTTGACCAGGGCACAGGATGGAAACTAGTTAGGGGGAAGGGTTAGCTTAGCTAGACCGGCTCCATGGGGCAGGGGTAAGTCCTCATGGGGCCCGTGGAATGGATTAGTTAGAGGGATTGTAGCCAGATTTAGGATGGGAAAATGGGAATAGATTTAGAAGACAGTGACAGACAGTGAATGTGTAGAGTTGACGTAGTTTAGCTACGTAGTGTTAAATGGAACGTGCTATAGTTTAAGGGACGACGTGGGAGCACGAGTTAGTTAGGGGATGTAGTTAGAAGGATGGCAGAGTTCAGCGGTGAGTGTGTTGAAGAGTTGTTGGTGAGTGAAGTGGAAGCATGTGCTTGGTGAGTGAGTGAGGCCAGCGGGTCTGTGTGAGTGGAGCGAATGGGGAATGCATGGTGCGATGAGTGATTGGGGGGAGGAGTGACTCCCGCCCAAGAGACCCCGGGGTCAGTGTAGAGTGAGTTAGGGGGTTAGTTAAATTGAAAAATGGAGGTCGTTTTGCTGTTGGTGGGAGTGTAGGCTCGAAACCCATTTGGAGGGGTGCAGGAGCCCTGTTGACAGGCTGGGAGCGTGGCTGCGAAAGGTGAGTATCGCCGAGTGGGTACCCCGGGCACCAGGCTAGTCGGCCGTGGTAGGCCAAGGGCCCATGGGGGCCGGGATAGCGTAGTGGGCACGGGTGCGCCTGCTTGGTGCGGGGGCCCGGGGCGCCATTAGCCGCGTGGGCAGTGTTGTGGGCATGGGTGACCCTCGGAAAGGGGCCTGGGAAGCCAGCCTGCCACGTGTGCGTTTCAGGGGAGGTGCCATGGGGGGCACTCCCCGGTGTTTAGGGAGCTGGTAGGCTCGGGGGCACTGTAGTGCCCGGGGGTGCCATAGCGGGAGATTCGGCAGAGGGTTGTGCCCGCCAAGGGGAGCCATGCGTCCCAGCCATGAGACCGTGTGAGGGCACGGAGAGAAAATTGGGGGGCGAGGCCCGAAATTGTGAGGACACCAACACAGGCGACGGGAATCTGGGTTGTTAGAACCAATAGCCTAAGCGAGAGGCGCTTGTTGAAAGCCCCGGGGTAGTTTAACAGGTTAAATGGTTAGGGTAGATTAGGAAGTGTACCCCTCCGCACCATCCATCCCCTCGCTCTCGTTGTGGGCCGCTGGACCCACTTTGGGTTAGATCGCTGAACTCTGGGGAGGCCATCCTGAGGCTTCGTTGGGCCTCGACACAGGACGTTAGCTCTCCCTTATTCCCCTCCGGGAAGGGAACGTAGGGGTTGGGAGTCGGCTAGGTGACAGGATAGGTTAGCCGAACAAGGACGATAAAGGGGGTTAGGGGACGATTTATAGTGGGGAAGTAAAAATAAAAAAATAAGTTGGGGCTAAATTGGGGTTTGACAAATTAAGGGAGTGGGTATAGACAGTGACAGGCAAAGGCGATAGGTTGGGAGGGAGACCGTAGGGTAGGTCCGAGCCCGCCTTCCGAGTGGCCAGCACCACCGCACTCCCTCCACCAACCTCCACTGAACGGCAAAGGCTGGCCAGCTTCATCTGCTGGCTGCGTTGCTGCAAGGCAAAGGCCGGCCCACTTCATCGGCAGCTGTTGTTTTGCTGCAAGGCCTGTGCCGGCTGGATCGTCTGCAGCTGCTGTGCTGCAAGGCCTGTGCCGGTCGGATTGTCTGCAGCTGCTGTGCTGCAAGGCCTGTGCCGGCCGGATCGTCTGCAGCTGTTTTCTGCAAGGCCTGTGCCGGCTAGTTACTCTGCCGGCTGTGTTTGCCTGCAGCGGCCTTCTTCTGCGGGCTGTGTTTGCCTAATCACCTTTGCCATGCCATGCCCACTGCCCCTGGTCACCAGCCCCGTTCAATTTTTGCTTTGCCCCCCCCCCCTGTTCATTGCCATGTGCGCCAGGATCAGAAAGCAACAGTTTGCAAGCTGCGAGAACTGCCCTGTTGGCAGCTACAACACGGGCCTGCAGTGGCGGCCCGTGCACCGTGTTTGCGTCCATCCATTCATTGTGTTCATTGCGTGTGCCACTTGAGCTGGCACGGAGACTGCGTTTGTGCAGCCCATGTACCGTTGTGGTTCACTGCGTTCAGTTAAAAAAGGGAAGGCCTTGGACTGCGAGTGAGCAGCCGGCCACGTTCCCCATCACCTGCATTGTTTGAGTCAGAGACTGCATGCGAGCAGCCTGGCTCCCTGCTAACTGCTTTCTTTTTGCAGAGTTCATTGATCCTGAGCCATGGTTTAGTGTA
>NC_140963.1:98698916-98766416 GCF_056783735.1 Eptatretus burgeri
GCGTCGAGGAACGATCCGTTCGATTGGTATATAAAACGAAAATGGTTACAGACTGGCAGAAAACGCTCAGCATCTGACAAAACCAGTCTGTAACCGGGGTCTACTTCCCCAGCTGGTAAGGTCCAGGGGTAAGTTGGTATCGCGATTGAAGACGCGTAACCCGTGGCCTGTGCCAAGCCAGCCGGCGTTATAAACCCCGGAGACGGCGGTGGTGAGGGTGCCGCCAAATCTGTAACGTTTGGCTATCGAGAGTCGGGTGAGAATCCCACCACCGCTGAATCCTCAACAATATATGTATATATATATAGCCTATATATCAAAGAACAAAACAAGATGTCATGCGGAGCACTTGCAAAATCCACAAAACAAATTTGATCTCAAACATAATTGGTGGTTGAATTCATTGACCCGAAATATAAATCCTCTTAAAATTTTCAAGTCAATCGGATGAAAATTGTGGATTTTAGAAATCCCACCTCAGTTGTTGATCTTTGGCCGATGTTGACCTTTTGACCTCAAAAACAATAGGCTTCTTCCTCATGACAAACTCCACCATTTGGTAAAGTTTCGTGACGATCGGTTTAGAATTGTGACCTGGAGGCGATTGACAATCAGACAGAGAGACAGAATAACAAAATCAACTCACCAATATACTCGAAAAATCTTCGATTGATAAAGGTGAAAGGTCATGATCAAAAAAAAAAAATAAAAAAAAAATCATCGGTCACGTGTTCCATTACCAATCAGCTTGCAGAGCGCTCGCTAAGTAGCTTAAGCACTCAAACGAAGCGTTCATAAGGAACAGATGGCTTGGCAAGCTGATAGGTAATGTTCCACACCTCCATTGCTTCTTTTGATCAGGACCTTTTACCCTTACTACTGGGCCCGTTCGATTGTTGATCCTTTGGACCTTGGTATTCCACCTCAGTTGGTATTCAAATTTTCCTTGGTATTCACTGTCTTGTGGCATACCCACCTACTGTACTGCTTGAACATTAGCTTACCTTTCATCAAGCCCAGATATCTCTGCAAGCAAAAAAGAGAATATTTGAAGATATGGCCAATAGACATGATAACAAGGATTTCTTTAAGAACTTGGTCAGGTAAAGAACTTCGTCAGCTTGATGCCATGGAAACCAAGGCCTTCAAAATTATATGAACTGTATATTCGTGATGAAGCTGTCTGGGCTTATTATTTTCACATTACAGACAGGTCGGTGGTTTTTGTCTTCTACCATCTCCTTTTTAGTCTTGGAACTTCTGTCCTTTCAGGTGCCAGAGGCTCTGTCGCCCCTCTCCCCCCCCAAAATCCCCACGACATCTCTCCAAGGGTTTTCCAGGGTGTACACGGTCTGCCAGTATCCCTCTTCTGGTGAAACTCCAAAAATCCAGACACACTGATCACCTCCATTCATTCGTGCTACTTCTTTTTTCCTGTTTGTGAAACCACCTTCCTTAGTCTGTTTAATCGCAATCTTCCCGACACTGCTTCAGGCCAGCTGTTCACCACCATATTGGGCCATCCTCTATCCATACCCATGATCTTTTGATCCCTCATTAAACCTCTCCAATTCCAACTCTTTGTGGGCTTTCAGGTCCCCTCACCTTCCCCTTTGTTCTTTTTTTCTTCCCTTTTCTGCTTCTTCTCCAGTTTTTTCCCTCCACTTCAGTGATTCAGAGTTTATACCTGTAACCAGCTTGTTCAGCCGACTGTGTCTTCCTCCCCTTGCTCTCATTGTTTCCCATGTCATTTCCTCCTTCAAATCTCCCTCAATTCCTCCCTCCTGCACTTTGCCACTGTTATTTGTCATGGAAATCCATGACCACTGTATAAAAAAACAAACTTGAACACATGATTTTTTATTACCCCCACAAATCTTTCCGAACCCAACTTTCTTAGCTGCTAGTTTTAGTCTATCCTACCCTACTTTCCTGTTCGTTCATACGCAACTTTCAAAATAATGTATGAATGCTGACGAGGCCTATCACACAGGCGCCGTGTGGGCATTTGCAGTGACTTGTTTCTGTTCACCAGGCACTTTTAACCTGCCGTTGCTTCTGTTAAATCTGAAATTCAAATAGTCTTTCTAACAGAATTTTATAAGCCTGGTGTTGGCTTAGTGGTTAGAGTGGCTGGCTTGGGATCTTATGGTCCTGAGTTTGAGCCCCGTTTGCTGCTGAATTAACACCAGGTGGGGTTGACAGCCTGTCATCCCTCTGAGGTTGGTGAAATGAGTACCAGTGTATTGGCATAGAGGCACAGCATAAGTGGGATAGATGTGCCCCAGCAAAATGATAGCTATTCGGTAGCCAAGCTGCCATATGCAAGAAGAAGAGGAACAAAATTTTCAGTGTTTACGTGAAATTGTGTCAATTTCAAAATGGTTAACCATAATTGTTGTGATCCTTGATGGAAATCGGACTCATGGAAATGTATGAAATATGAGAAATATTCATGGATGAGACTGAGACGTGTTGAGTTGATATCATTTCCTGTCAATACAAGCGAATGGTGGCAATGGATATTTGTCAGTGTTTACATGAAAGTGTCAATTTCATAATTTTCAGAATGTTTTTTATACATACATTGCCACCACTCGCTTGTATTGACAAGCGAGTGGTGGCAATGGAGATAGAAAACACACACACACTTCTCCTTTTAGCAATAGAAGCAAAAACCTACTATAATTTATAATTTATCGCCCACCCACCTTGTAACATGTTGAATAATAAATATCATTATTTTAAACTTACCCTGTACATTCACAAGCCTCAGATATGTCCTTCCCATCAGTGTTCAGAACTAATCCAGACAAGGTATCTTCCTCAGGGGAGTCAACGTGATACTGTTGCGAATCTGGAAGCCATGAACACTCAACATTCAGGTCCCTCGAGAACAGTTATATCGGTAAGTGTGTGTTTCTAGTTCGGGTCCCGTCCCTGGTCTAATGGGAATTAAATGTTCGTGCGTTACAGAGTTATTTGATAGTTAGGGTTTCCTTTTACATTTTTACACCCCGTATCACCACAACAACACCTTCGCTCCATCCTGACGCCATAACGCTCGTGGCAGTCTTCGCGTGCTCACCAGCAAGAGTGCGTGTGGGCGGAGCCTAACATAGGCATGGCGTCCCTCTAAGCCAATCGGAAAGAAGCGGGCATCTCACCCGCCCCGTTTCCGACTCAGCACCATCGCCATTAGGCACGTGACCAGAGGTGAGGAGGTGGGCGGAGCCACAAACGCCTCCCCTCGGAACTCCGCCCAGAGGGGTGGGAGTTGCCCCGCCGACCGCGGGCCTGTCCAATGGAGGACGGCCAGGGAATCGCGTGATGGGTCCGACCAATCGGGAGGCGAGTGGTCGGGAGAAGAAGCCCCTCCCTCCTGAAAAAGTAATGTGGTGGTTGTCGGGATGAGCATGAGGAGGAGGATTGCGCCCCGTCTGCTCTGATCTCACTGGCGCTGATCTCGTCTCATCTCGCTGGCGCTGATCTCATCTCATCTCGCTGGCGCTGACCTCGTCTCATCTCAAGGCTGGTCTGGTCGCATCCCGAGGCTGCCCTCTGTACCCGGTGTTTGCAGCGGCATCGAGCTGCGGGTTCGAGCCCCGCCGACCCAGGACGTCGAAGACCGCACGAGGCGGGAAGGTCTGAGAAAGCTCTGGTTCTCAGCTCATCTGTCCTTGAGCTGGGAACCTTCAATAAAGACCTCGAGGTCCATCTCTCTTTTTGGGTATTTGTGTGTGTGTCCTGTGGGCCCGTCTTAAAGTAGCAACTGGTCAAGTGCTTTGCTCTACATTATTCGCATTCCTTATAGTCGGCTGAACTCTGCACTTTATGTGTTCCTTCTAATATATGCCAAGTTTCAGGAAGTTTCGATGAAAACTGTAGGCTGTGAAACCAAAAAGTCCACAAGAAGAAGATGAAGAACAACAACATGAGTACGACTTCGAGATCCCCCACAAGGATCTAAAAATCCAGAGACCATTCCATGCGTGAATGACCCTCTTCATCATGGATGGTGTCTGACTGTTGGGCATGAGACCAGTGAGAAATGTGCATCAGTCTATTGTGCAGTAAATGATACAACTGCTAAAGATTTTTTTTTTAAGCAAAGACCGACTTTATTTCATCATTTTTGCAAAAGATGCTATACTTCTATCTATATTTAAAAATGCACATGACATCAATCTTATGATGTCTACTGGTAAAATTTGGGAATAGTGATGAAAACACCAAGTCCCTTGAAACACATTTCAGCCTAAACCAGAGAAAAGGCCCAATAATTGGTTGTGTCACAAATTACATCAGCACATTAGCAATAATTTATCTGTATCAATGACCAATCTAAAACATTTTGAATACAACCTTGGGATCGTGAACTAAATAACATGATCATTGCAATGGGGGAATTAAATAGGCACCAAATGGGAACTCCATCATATTATTGTGACAAACTACCATTGCAGGTTGACTAGGCTAATAAATTGTGTGCACAGCATTTAAAATGGGTATCTTGGATAAGATATCCGAGGATCACTGCAGAATCATCATAATTATTGGATTCGCTATATATGCTAGATATCCCTTATTGTCAGGTTTTCCGTGTGTGTGTGTGTGTGTGTGTGTGTGTGTGTGTGTGTGTGTGTGTGTGTGTGTGTGTGTCTGCAACGCGAGGCTCCACAGCACGAACCAGCAAACCGATTTTGATGAAACTTTGCCAACATTTGCAGTATTCGTTGGGAATGTGCGCGTTTGAATTTCGTCGCCGAGCAACCACCCGCTGCCGTGCAGCGGCCGAAAAACCGTGTACAGTATTTTCAATACTTGTCCTTCAGTTTTGAATGTAGAGAAACGAGACTTCGGAATTAAACACTTCGAGATATTTAGAAAATTTTACTTGAGCTGATTTTTGATTGAGGTTTTATTTTTCAAATCGTAGTCCTTCAAAACTCGGGTGTCTATTCACAGTCATCTTTTTTGAGGGGCTTAGGAAAGTGGGTGGAGCTTAGGGAAAGTGGACGTGGTTGATGAAAAGTGGGAGTGGCGTAGGAAAGTGGGCGTGGCTTATGAAAAATATTGTGTGGCTCAGGAGGTGTGGTCAAACAAGAGCAATGAGAGAAGTTTAATCGGGTTTTCCGTGTGTGTGTGTGTGTGTGTGTGTGTGTGTGTGTGTGTGTGTGTGTGTGTGTGTGTGTGTGTGTGTGTTTCTGCAATGTGAGGCTCCAAAGCACAAACCAGCAAACCGATTATTTTTCAAATGGTAGTCCTTCAAAAATAGGGTGTCTATTTACCGTCATTTTTTATGAGGAGTGCCAGTTGGCAAACTACGCAATAGGAAAAATCTTGCCAGGCAAAGGAACAATTGTATGTGAACCAATACATCTTGGCAATGAATCTTCGTTGGTGGATCGGTCAGAATGAAAAGCATAGTATCCAGCGCTTCGATCCTAGCGAATCCCTCGTCGCCTACCGGCTTGTATCTTTGCTAGCTAATGTCCATCCTGAAAAAATGCCTGCTAAATTTAAAAGCAAAATTATCACTTCATGTTGTAATTGTGAAAATGTATAGCAGACGGAAACACATGCCACATATGATTCTACAAGCCATTCATGAATAGTGCAATTAAACAAACAAGCAAGCTAACCCACCCCGTGAATATTTCAGCACAACAACCTTTTTTTTAACATCAAAAATCTGACCATTTTTGCAAATCATTTCACACACAGGGTTGACCATCTCAAATGGAATTATTAAATATACAACACAGATTTCTCATCATGAAATACCCACTGCTAATGGCAAGCGACGATGGTATTTGCCCAAAAGCAATGGCACCTTCACTGAATGTGTGCAGATTTTGATCCATCTCACATTATTTCAAATTGAAATTTCAACAAGCAGTGATTTTGGAAATGAAAAGGTGACCCACAAAGTCACTCAGCATACAGAAGAATTGATAACCTGAGTGTGTCCACAGTTAAAGTCACATTCCTTTCATCCTCTTCAGACCACCACATCATCGTCAAATCAACCTGCAACACAGAGAAACTTGCACACCTCCATGTTCATAATCTTTGACAAATGTTGTTTAAAGCAAATTGAACTGCAAGCTTGAAGTACAATTTAAAATGTCAGTAGTTATTAAATGATCATGGTCAATCTGACTTACATTATAATACAGCAGAAAACGAAAAGACAAAAGGGATGTTTATTAACTTTGAGGAAAAAAAAAATGGCAGTGGACACCTTCAAAGGAGGAAATGCTTACACTATAATACCAGGAAGCAGAACATTATATACAGTGCCTTTAGAAAGTATTCACACCCCTTGACTTTTGTAAAGTTTTGGTATGTTAACACCTGTATTTAAAATGGATGAAATTTTAAAAATGTCAACAATCTACACAAAATACCCCATAATCTCCCGCAATGAGGCTGAGTCTTTGGGCCTCTCACTCTCTCACCACAGGCTGGTTGGTGGTCTTTCTGTCTTCTACCGTCACCTCTCCAGGAGGCATGCTCTCTCTGCGATTTGTCCCCACCACATTTCCGCAGGGCGCTCAAGGTCCACCAACAACCCCCTTCTAGTAAAACTACCAAAATCACGAATCACTGCTCATCTTCACTCTTTCATTCCTCTTTTTTCCCACCTTTGGAATAAACTCCCTCGCTCTATTCATTCCCATTCTTCCCTCCAGGCCTTCAAAACAGCTGTTCACCACCATCTCTTATCACCCCCCATCCAAATCCTCGATCTTTTCTACCCCCGATAATCCACCCAAGCCCACCTCCTTCAAATTCCCTGCTTTCCTTCCTGAAAGTCCCTGTAATGTCCATCTTGTATACCCCGTGTTCCCCACCCCATCCCTCTGCCTTCCACAGATCTCCTCATGTCTCTGTTCCCCACTGTTTTGTCCTTCTCACTCCCACCCCTCTTGTCTCATCCCCACCCCCCCCCTTGCTGTGCGTTGTGTGTTAGCTCTCACACAGGCCTCGACAAGGTATACAAAAAAATATACATTAAAAAAAAAATGTGAAAACGTGTTTTTGAAATTTTAACAAATTAATTGAAAATGAAAAGCTGAAATGTCTTGCTTCACCTGTGTTGCTCTACTTGCAACACAGGTGAGAAAAGGATTTGAACAAAAACAAAAAACAGCCAATATTCATTAATGTATTTGTGCAATATTTAAAGAGTGAAAGTTAATTTTTTATTATTTTCTCTGGAAGAGACGGGTCTTACATTCTAATATACATTACAATAGGTTTTCTTAAGTATTACTCAGAGCTTCCAGCAACTGAGAACAACGATGGACATTCGGGCATGCAATTGAATGCAATACAATTAAGAAAATATTTGTTTATTCACAAAAGGTCATACCAATGGACTTGATAGAGAGGGAGATTAGCCCTCTATGAAAATATAAAAATTATTTTTTACACAGCATCTGAAAAAAGGAAAAACAAACAAAACAAAACAAAAAATCTATAAAGTACCATTGATTAAAGATTAGTGATAGAAAACCATGTCCATCAACCATATACTCTCCAATAGAAGGGAACAGAAATAAGGTTGATGCACACATTCAAGGCATCCCAGCACAGCAACTCCAAAACATCACTGAACCTCCTCCATGTTTGACTGTAGTAGTAGGGAAGGTGTTCTTTTCTTTGAAGGCTTCATTTTGTTTTCTGTAAACACAGTGATTATGTGCTTTACCAAAAAGCTCTAATTTGGTCTCGTCTGTACACAGGACATTCTCCCAGAAGGATTTTGGAAAACTCCAGTCGGGCTTTCTTATGTCTCTCTCTCTCTCAGCAGTGGGGTCCTCCTGGATCTCCTCCCATAGAACCCCCTTTTATCGAGTTGGCGATGGATGGTGCGAGTTGAAACTGTCGTACCGTGTGTCTGAAGGTCAGCTTGAATCTGTTTGGCAGTTGATTGAGGTGGTTTCTCCACCATTCGAACAATTCTTCGCTGTAATCTTCGATCAAGTTTTCTCTTGCGGCCACGTCCAGGGAAGTTGGCTCCAGTGCCATGGGCCTGAAACTTCCTGATAACATTGCATACAGTTAAGTGGACACAGGAACATCAAGGCCTCTGGAGATGGATTTGTAGCCTTGAAATTGTCTATGCTTGGCTACAATCTTGTGTCTGACCTCCTCAGACAATTCTCTGGTTTTCTTTCTTTTTCTCCATGCTCATTGTGGAACACACAGTGACACAAAACAGCAGAATGACTCCTGTTCTCATTACAAACTGGATGAATGAGTGATTTTTATATTGCAGGTACCTGCAACTCATCACAGGTGAGTTAAATTCCAAAGTACAGGAGCATCATTGAAATGAAATCATCACCTGCTTGAAATCTAATTATTTCAAACAACTTCTAAAAGGTGCCAATAATATTGTCCAGGCCATTTTGAGATTTCTTTGTGGAATAAACTACGATTTAGTAATTTTTCAGCTTATTTTTTGCTTTGTTCCACTGAAAACCAAAGAAATACATATGTAGATACCAAAAGATTTTTTTTTTTTAATTTCAACAATATTTTGGAAGAAATGGTGCATTATTTGAAAAAAAGTGCAAGGGTGCCAATATTTTTTTTGCCACGATAGTAAATCAAGAATACAGCATGGAAGGAAAGACAAAAGAGGAATATTCAGAAGCATAGAACACAGGATACCTCCTATTAGACCATTTTTAATCACCAAGTGATCATACCTGACTCAATTCCAGGCACTTTCCAGTCATGTTTGCGGCCCTCCTCATACAGCTGCTTGAGGGTATGCCGAAAACGGTCATGATCACAGCCATTGTCACTCAGCTCCAGGTACTTCTGGTAGAGCTGCAAAGCTGCATTGGAATCCTCAATGCTGTCATGGGTTTCTGCTTGGATGTGTAATTCTACCAGAGCAATAAAAGCATTCAGCATTAAATTGAAGCAAACCTAAAATCCCATGTAAATAATTTTTTTTTCAACTTCTGCTGATGTGAGTCAACTTTAAAATAGATAACATTTCTGCAAAGAAAAAACAAACAAAAAAAAAAACTCCAAAAATAATCAGTTTTGTTTAAATGATTATATTTTGTAATTAATTTAGAAACATCCAAAATATAAATGCTTGAACGTTCTCATGGTTAAACTCAATCATCTTCATCTCATGAATAAAGCCTTGGATGCAGATAATGCATATATTTGTCCATGCTGTTACCTTTGTTGAAAGAGATACTTTGATATATTTTTTGCCTCACATGATGGTAATTGTAATTATGGCATTGATATTTAAAACTCTAACCATATCAGCTTATTGTACCCAGTGATGATACTTGAAAAAGTGAATTTTAGTTTATTTCACCGTGTCGCACGTGATCATGTTCCGTCACCTCCGTAAACCTATACCGGTGCCATTTGCAGAGTATCAGCAAATATGTCAGCATATGCTACCCATAACTGAAGAAAAAGGTCAGGACCAAGTCTATCTGACCTGAGTTTCTTACACTTCCCCATAGATGCAGCTCAAGAGAAAAATGGATGCATGTATTGATGAGAAAAGACCTGAATGTAACCACTCATTCAAGGATGTGCTCACATGACTTCAGGAAGGACTGGGTACAAGGACCATACTACTTCCACCCCATTTGTTTTATGACAGAAAGAAGCTGACCAAAATTCAAAAACAAATTAAATCATAATTTCACATTGCTGATTAGTCTCAGATCATTGACCAAGCAGATGGCAATGCCAACAATAAGGATGCAAGCTAAGAGAGCCATGCCACAGGGTCAGAGGGAGAATCAGTGCTGTACAGTAGAGCAAATGCAGGCTACTGGGCATAGACATTGGAATGGCTGATGGTAAAAAGCACTGCTTGGAAACACTCAGGTGAAAAGGGAAAGGCAGGAGACAAAAATGCCACTTGGCAGCACTCAAGCTCGAGTGAGAGTGGAAAGGTGAAAGTCACATCAGGCAGAGTGCTAATCAGTCCTCTGTAAAAAAAGAAAAAGAAAAAAAAAGCATTTGTTTGATTTATTTTGAAGAAGAAAGCACTGCCTTAAATTGGAAGTTAACTTACTGGCAGAAGGAGGTCATGGACACGTTGACATTCTCGGTGGAGTAATGACTTTGCGTGTTGCCGCTGCTCACCAATTTTTTGTTTCTGGATGTTATACCGTGGTGATGTGTCAGCTTATTATAGCAGTCCAGCATGCTTGGTTATGACAGCCCAAGCTACTTATAATGGAAATATAACATGTGGATTCATCCATAATTTTCATCTTCTATCAGGACATTTTGCAGCCTGGTGATCTGTAGCAATCACAACATGCAACATTATTATGCTTTGAGTGCTCTTCTTCAGCCAGTTTTCTGCAATATACACCTTTCTGGGATTGCTCACTCACATGATTTTATACACAGATTTTCAAAATGCCAACAGACAAAAAGTTCAGGATCTTTGGGACACAGTAGGAGAAGGTGGCTTTCGGCAGACATATTACACCTCAGTAGTAGACATTGGATTTGTGACGGTTGTTTGTGCAGGTTTATCAGAAGGTCATTCGGGTGTTTCATTGCTTTGAGCTGTGTTTGACTGCTTCCATTGTCAGCTCTCAAGCCCGTTTCCCCACCCCTCAAAGTTTTCTCTGTGCCCCCAACATCTAATGTCAGTGGAACTGTACTGCTTGTATGTTTATCTTCCTCTCCACTTTCCAATGACGACAAAAAATTGCGTAATCTCTGTAATGCTCTTTGTTTTCCCATATTGCACTTGGAAGTTTTGGGATCTCGATAAGGAGAGAAACTTCTCCTCGGGCCGCCCTCCGGCGTACAATAGTCTATAATGTATGCTTCATCGATACTTAAACGTACGAGTGATGTCTCCTGGAGATCGAGTCATATGATTTTTCCTTGTATTATATTATATTTTTGCATCATTTCAATCCCACAAAAATCAATGCTATGTCTTGAATAAGGAATAACAAGCAACTTTGACACAGGAAGAGGCCATCATGCCTGGGCTTCACCAACACCAGAGTAAACAAATCCATCTCAGGCCACAGACCCAATCTTAATGGGGTGGGGCAGGTGTCATATATGCAAATAAAATAACATTTAAACTAAAAGTATTTTTTATCATTATTACTATCATTGTTTTTATGTTTTTGGGGAGAGAGAAGAGGAACTATATCAATTGTGCAAGACCGTTACCACTTTTTTGATTTGTCGCTACACCTTGTTCATCACATAATTGTCCACTTCCCCTGCTCCCTCCATTCCCACACTTTATGGCTCACACTCCATGCATGAGTCCAAAAATTATACTTGCCAATGTTTTTTAATTTGGAAAGAAAATTAGCTATATAAAAAAAAAAATGAGGAAAGCAAAGGCACTTGCTGATGCTAACATTGTATGCAATGTTTTGGCTGTTTTTAAAGCACATATAATGGCCAGGCTTCATTGAGAGCTTGAGAGCCATTTCGAGAATGTAAGCAAGTGCTGTATTTTTCAACAGGAATGTTTTTTAAGAATGTGTTATGTATAGTTGAACATTAAGTTTTTGTTTTAATGTATTTCTCAATAATTGCAAAAACGTGTACATTATGTAATATACCCACTTCTATTGAAATTGTTTTTATGGTTGGTGTTCTCTTTGTATGACTTTTTATGTCTTATACTTGGTGAAACAAAAGGTCCCTCTCCATCTTGGCGCAACAACGACGGCGACGATGATGATGAAGCATGATTTTTTTCTGTGATCGATGTTTACATATCGCAGAGCAAAGAGACAATGTAAAACTTGTTTAAGTACAAAAGCAGCATAAAGGAGCCACAAATTTATCATAGTAGTCACGTGACAACAATAGCCCACAGAACATATTAAAAATATCACCAAAAAGTTTTTCCATTGGTGATGTATCTTGAAAAATCAAAGGTGTGAGTCAGATTAAACTTACCAAGGAAATACCATGCCAGAAAACGCAAAGAAATCATTCTTTTCCGGGGAATGTGAAAAAGTAGGACGGTATCAAAGATTTGATCCTTGGGAACCTGTAAAATATATGAAAGGCATGAGTTACAACAGATCACAACAAATAGAGTAAGCTTATAAACTTCCTTTAGTTATTCCATGACAACTCACCTAATTTTTCCAAAGCTACTCAGCTGACCACATTAAATTTTGATGAAAATATTTCAAGAAAGCATCTTTGTGATGTAAATAAGATGATCCAACAACAAGAAGAAATCAGGGCTCAACCCAAGAGCTTTTGGGGATAATGTCTCATAACAAATTGGGTGCTTCACCCATTTTTTTTTTGCAAAAACTTGTGAATCTCATTTGGCATTTTTGGAGACTCAATTGTTGACACCAAACAAAAAAAAATTAAGATCAAGTTTTTAACCCTGGCATTTGTTTATTTAATGTTGAAAAATTAGTTTCATCCAAGCTTTCAGAATCTTCCCTTTACAATTGTGTAACTTTGCCATTTTCAAGTGACAATCATATCAAAGCAGATATTTTGTCTTCATGCTGCTAATGAAGTTTCAAGATGGCGTGCAGCAACTCGAGACAACAATGAACATACTGGCACACAAGTGAATACAAGACAATTCAGAAAATGTGTTTATCGACAAAAACAGCATGCTGATGGACCTGAAGGAGAGGGAAATTAGCTTTCCAGGGTCTCCTTTCATCATGCTAACTCACAAACAAGTATGGTGGTACCTGGGTTGAAATGAAATTAATAGCATTATTATTATTTCTTTGTGATCAAAGTAAGATTTCCCCCAACGTTTGTGAGAAGGCATTGCTGTAATTTACAAAGTTATGCGTAAATATTGGTCACTAGACTAATTGTTACAAGTCACCAGACTCAGTGGTGGAATGGTTCGAGCATCTGCTCTGAGTCTGGGGAGTCGGTGGTTTGAACCCCGGTTGAGTCATACCAAAGAGTTTTAAAATGGTACGTGCTTCTTCCTTGGTTGACGGAAAACACAGCTCAGTGGCTGTACTTACCTCATCTAACAGTCCTGTGTCATGTGTATGTGTATATCAGCTCTGCGACAAGCCTTAGATCATGTTAAAAAACAACATATATATATATATATATATATATATATATATATATATTCTAATAAGTGTGTGTGTGTGTGTGTGTGTGTGTGTGTGTGTGTGTGTGTGTGTGTGTGTGTGTGTGTGTGTGTGTGTGTGTGTGTGCGCGTGTCAGTGTATCTCCTCCATAAGTCCAAAACCATAAAACCTAGCAGCCTGAAACTTTGCATGCTTACGAAGAAAACTCCAAGGAAGTGAAAGAGTGAAAACTGGGTGTTTAGGTCAATTTAAGCACCCCTTGTGAAGATAATTAACGGTCTTATTTAATTATATCCTTCTTCAGGCGATCCTCGGCCACCTCGCTTTCTGGGGTCTTCAGCCGTTTCCTGGGTAACCTTGCTCGGATGTGAAGCCGCCATGTTTTTTGGCCTGCTCAACCATGCCTAGACTTGGAACAGGCCGCAACGATTTCTTAATGATCAAGTTTTTTTCCCCCTTTCCTCACTCATTATCAAATTCCTGTTCATCAGAGCTTTGAATCGCTGTATACATCGCTTTTGTAAGTACTATAGTTTTCAAATTAGGAGCTTGGAGTGATTTAATGCATTATATGATGCGATTTTCCTCGATGTGCTCTCATGGACTAAAGTATATCAGCAAAATATTATTTCGGTTTTGAGGATCAGATATCATCCAGAATAAATAAGTATCGAAATCTGTTGTGAAATCTGAAAATTTAAAGAAAAAACGAGTCTTATAATTAAGCCGATATACTTATTTAATTTAAGCAAGCAAGTCTATGTTCCCTCCTTCTCCAGACATATACAAGAAAATGTAAAATTTCCAAAGCATTAAACTTACCTTTTTCTACTCTTTGGAGAATTATATTGAGTGAACAAAAAATTTTGGAAGGTGCCAAAATTAACCAGTTTCATTGAGCAACATGAATTAATGCATTCACTGCTGGACCTCACGCCCTGTCCCACCAAGGGAATGCCTATCCATAGTGTCTGCCAGATCTGTTTCTATATTTTGGGAGGTTTCATGAGGTGCTCTGCAGGGAATCAAAGCGAATCTGGTGAAAAACGGACTTTTTTGATAAAAAGTTTAAATGTTTGCGCGAACCCCGAACCGATGTACCACGTGACACGTGCACAGACGAGCAGGCAAGATTGCGGATTATCTGCAATGTTTATTTCACGGGTGATTCAACATTGTGATGTCTCCAGGGTTGTTCTGCATCAAGTTGCAACTCTTTTGTGGATAGTCATTATTTGAACAAATTCATTTTATTTAATCAACTGCTGCATGTGCGATGAAGACCACCTTTAAAGTTAAAGGGATGCTATATGATTTGCAGTGACAGCCTGGCCAACTATTCCTGATCAACCATTTAATTGGAGTGCTTCCATGAGTGCTTAAGCCACTTGCCGAGCACCGTACAGTCGATAGCGGAACCGCGCCACGTCCTTCTGAGGAATCATTTATTCACTGCAGACACTTTTGCCTACCACGTTGCCCTGAGCGAGTGGTCCGTGCTCCGTCACACTGAGCGAGTGGTCCGTGCTCCGTCGCCCTGAGCGAGTTGTGAAATAACACCTGATTTCTGAGCCGTTTGCCGTATTAATGCGTTTTCTAAATTTCCGAGATAAATTATTTTTCAACCCGTCACACGCAGCTGTTTATCAAGATCAATGTTTGTGAGCATATCCCTGAAATGTCAATGTAAATGCAACTTTGTTTTTCGGTGAAAGCGACTCAAGGTTTTTGGGTTGTTGCCAATATCAGCGAAACACGTGTGCGTGTGCGTGTGCGTGTGCGTGTGCATAAAGCATAACACTCTCTCACTCTCTCTCACGCTCTCCCCTCTCTCCTCCCTCTCTCCTCCCTCCCTTCCTCTCTCTCCCACTCTGTCCCATCCTTGCTCTACCCCTTCCCAATACAGCACAGCACCCTCCTCCCACACCTCTCTCACTCTACCCTCCTCTTTCTCTCTCTCTCTCTCTCTGGACATATCCGGGCAGTGTTTATGCCTTCAGACGGGAATTTGTCTCCAGACATGTCCGAGCGGTGTTTGTCTGGCCAGCTTGGCTCCAGATGCGTCTGGGCAGTAATTAACACTCCACCACATGTCTGCCTTCCCTTCCTCTCACCTTACACTGTCTTCCCTTCACTACTCCTCCTCGTCCCCCCTCCCTCTCCTCTCCCCTTCAGTATTCCCATCAGCAAAGCGACGAGTGTTATTTGCTTGTGTATACATATATATTTATATTGTCTTAAAATGTAAAATAATGCTATAGCTATTACAATTACATAATAGCAAAGCAAAGTAATGCAATGGTTATTTTTAGTTTATCATTTTGTGGATAAACCCTCACCACTTTTGCATTCCAAGTAAGTATATGAGATCAGAAACGATGATTTCAGTATCTTTTCTGCAAATTGAAGACAAACAGTAACTATAAATTTACATTTATTTTTATCAATCAAAGATCACAAGAAGAAGATAACTTCCAGAACAATTAAGAAAGGTGGTGGAAAAGTGTTATTACCATGATGTTGATCACACGGAAATCCTTTCGCAGGCCATGACCAACAAACTTGACCCCACTGTCAATAAGGAAGCGCAACTTCAAGTAGGTGCACTTTAATGTGGTCAGATGCTTTGAAGACACCTTGGCATCAAGATCTCCAGGTTTTATACCCGAAAATTGTGTCAAGTAATCCACCACCTACCGGAAGTATGTGAAGGTGAGCAAAGAATTATATGTGGCATAGTCAGGAAAAAACAAGAAATAAAATGTTTCAATTCAACCTTGAGATAAGACAGACATCTTGAAATGGAACTGTAACAGAGCATTTGGTTTCCAGTTAAATGGTAGATATTTTAGTTCCTCGTTTGTTTTCAATGTTGAAACATTTGTCCTGTTTTGGTACATCCCACGTCTCACTATGCCCACCCGAGCCTGCTACTCAGTGCTTCAGCCAAATAATGAGAGGACAGTTGACATATTCAGACACTTTTTGGCAGTGGACAACTACTACTACTTGTTTAATGACCATTTTCTCATATTAGTGGCTTGGTCAAAATAATTAAGTCAAAATAATAAAATAAAATTAAAAAAAAGTGGAGAGAAGATAAAACTTTGGGCAGTCGAGAGAAGAGGGAATTGTGAGGAGGTGCAGTGATCAGAAATATAAGCATCTTCAGGGGAGGTTCCCAGCACGTAATCATGCGATACATTTGAGGGTACAAGATGACCAGAAACCAAAAGAAACCCTTCTGTCATACAAATCCAGTGAGGATTCTTCACAAACATATTTTTACACACACACACAAACAGCAGAAACAAGAACATGGCAGGCACATTGAGTAGTTATGACTCAAATCGGAGGTTCCTGCAGTAGCATCATGGCTGTCAGAAGCAGTCCTCAAAATTGTGGGTATCTTCAATTGCATTGAGTACTTTTCGCAGCATAACCATTTATCATAAAAAGCAATTTGGTGTGTGTCTGTCTGTCTGCGATACATTCAGTTACTGATCCAATCTCAACAAAACTTGACAAGAGCACTCAGGGTCACACGATGGAGGTTGTTGCGACTTCATTTGCTCCCCTACCAAAGTCTGTTTTCCGCCTTGTGTGAAATCCATGTTAAGATGCATAGACAGCTGATTGTGACGTTTTTGCAAGGCCACTTCAAAGAACAAAAGTAATAACAACACGAATGATAGTATAATATTAATGTAATTACAAAACAATATTAATACTGGTAATATCCCCTCTCCCCAAGGGGTTTTTCCTCCTTGGACAAACGTCGTGTTAACGTGTATAAATAACTTATCGTGGCGTTTCTTGGGGCAACCCTTCCAGAAATAAAAAAAATATTATAAACCACAAACACATATGATTACCTTATTAAACAATCACTACTGCTTTTTAAGACGAAACCAAAAGGGAGGAAACCCGGACGTTCATGAGGCATTATAAGCTTATCACATCCCCGACAGACTAACGGACCCGAGCCGAGATCAACTGTAATTTGCTTGGAAGATAAACAAGGGAAATAAATAACATTCATTATAACATCGGCCTCATTTCACAGAAATAGCTTTACTTTTTAATCAAGATTATGATCACGAATCATGCACAAATATTTATTGAATACTTGATCATGTAGAAGTAGACCAAGTTGTGCATTGGCAAGAGTGAACAGCCATAGGAGTGAAATATGCATCAGCCAATGGAGATAGAAACAGGTCTTTAAGCACTCAACCAAGCAGTCAGCTCTTTCATTGAACATTATACGTATCATTTTCTTTTTGTAAAAAAAGATGAGAGGGAGAAAATAAGAGACAAATTTTACAAAGTTATTACCTATCCCACTGAAGATGGATGGAGGCTATGTTTTCACCCCTGTATGTCTGTCTGTGAGCAGGATATCTAAAAAAGTTATGGACTGATTCAGACAAAACTTGATGGATAGGTTGGGTATGTGACAAGGACGAATTGATTATATTTTTGTGAAGATCTGGATCTGGATCTAGACACTAGAACTTTCAAAGTGATTCTTCACCATTGAGAGATTGGACCAAAAACGAAATATAGCATGATATCTCAAACATTTGTGGATGAATTCATGTTGGATGAGTTGGGTAGGTGACAATAACAAGCTAACTAGATTTTGGTTAAGGTCTGGATCCAGTTCCGGCCGATCAGTGGGATAAAAAACATGAACTGTTCAGCCTGATGGAGGTATGTACTCTACCGAGTGCCATTTTAGGTTTTTTATGTGTAATAACTGTGCAACTATTTAAAGACCCGGCATTTTTACAGACCTGCTCCTGTGTGGAAATGTAGTCATCAATAAATGGAATGCCTTTAGTGGGTCCCTGGCCTCGTACACATGTGATTCGAGCAACTGACATCTGGCTCGGCTTAATAGTTGACTTTGTTCCATCACTGCGTAGCTCAGCTTCCTCCTAAGATGTGGTGAAAAAAACAAAAAACACTAATTTACATAGAGCTGTTCCTCACACTAATTATAATCAAGGCTAAAACAGTCATCATCAGTATCCCCATGCATCCTCACTGTAAGCACAAATCTCTGAACCAATAACCTAATACTATCGTGATACGTCTAAAGTAGAGCTTTGTAACTTGCAAGCTACTATGACCAATTTTCTAGGTGTCTGTATCATTAGCTGAACTCCGTTCTTGCTTGAGGTTTCGACTACTTCAGCCCAGAACCTCTCCAAACGGTGTGTCAACAAGCTCGGGTCATGGGTCCATATCAGCAGATTTATGAAGTCAGCTGTGTCCATACAGTTAGTCAATCCAGCAATGCAACCTCATTTTTTATAATTATCTTCCTATATAGCACAAACCTGGAGATGTTTACCTTCCTTCTTTAAGGTTTTCATGAATTAGCATACATGCATAATCCATATTGTAACATTGCTTTTCTTCAAATTTTAAAATTAGTTCTTAATTGTGATCATGTGTTATCGTGAGGTTAGTGGAATTTGCAAATAAAAATAATTTCTCCATCATGAACACCTTCAAAAAGAAGAAGCCAGGCAAAGTTAAATGGATTTGTTTAAATAGAACAACAAAAATTATATAGATTCGATTTTGGTCAATCACAAGAATCTCACACCATATGATACTGGCTGTGACCATTGAGGGGTAAGGGGCAAGCTTGAACTCAACTTACAACAAGAAAGAGTATGAAGAATGTGAAAGGCAAACAATAATTGATACATCAAGACTGTAAGAAGAAGAAGAAAAAAAAAAGATAACAATTACCGGAACAAAGTACACTGCCGCCATGCCAAAAATAAATTTAAAAACACAATCATCCAGGGAGCGACATGGTCTTCGACGCCCAGCGATGCCGCCTTGCAGCACATGGAATCGGAATTGGGAGGGAGCGGTGTACAATGATCGATTCATTGATTAATTGCAGAATTAAAATAAAATAAATAATAATCGTAAAATAATTAATTTCTTCATCAATTGGCTGATAGCATATCTAAACCAACACCGTTTCATCCGAATCTGCAACTTTTTGAAAATCTAGTAATTAATCAAAAAATTAAACAAATAATTGATTAATCAATAAATCAAAAATGTCCTTTATAGCCAAATCCCTTGTTCACTGTCATGTCCAAATAGCAGCTTTCGAGCTCAAAATGTGCGTGAGATATTGCCAGGGTGAGAAATAAAATAAATCATTCATAAATCGATAATAATTAAGTAATGAATTAATTAATTGATTAATCAAAACATTTTTAAAAATCCGTTTTTGTCAAAGCACATCTTTACTTTTGTCCCCAAATTTCATCTTCCGAGATCAAAGGATGGCTGAGATATCGCCCGGACAAACAAACAAACAAATAAACCAATGTCACCTGCAGGGTGACCCGTATCTTGCCAAAAGGTGACCACGTGTGACTTCTTGAAGGTCACACTGAGGTGAACAGAGCTGCTATCCACCAGGAGCGACTCCTTGAGGAATATTTGCCTACGAGAGATTCTGATGAGAATCGTTCTACAGAGTAACCATGAAAAATATGCGTTTGCCTCATAACGTCACCAAATGACGTCATAATATCTCAAGCTTGACATATCTCGAAAGCACTCATCGAGGTGTTCAATTTGAGGTACTACACGATATGGTTCCTAAAACTTGAAAATTTGACCTTGGGGTCAAATATGTTTGACCTCAGGCGCTAACCATGAAGGTCAAGGCCAATCGCCACCAAAAATTAATCAGCTGAGCGCCAGACCATGAACTATATTCCCATGAAGTTTGAAGACGATCCGATCAAAATTACTCAAAAAATAAGGGTTTCGTTGACTCCCTGATTTGCGAAAAAGTGACCTTGACCTTTGACCTTGACCTTCAAAATTTTATGCGCTGAAAGGGACCTCTATAGGCCTCTGATATGCGAAGTTACAAAAATTTCCAATGATAACTGTGCTCTGCAGAATTTTTTATACGTGATTACAGACAAAAAAAAAAAAAGCATACAAGCTGACTAACATATCTTGCAAAAACTTCGTTTTGGCAAGATAACAAAAAAACAAACAGTGAAAACTGAGTACTCCCTTCCTTCGGTGCCTGGCGATGGCATCATGCAGTGCCTGGATATGGAATTGGGAAGGAGTGATGTACAATTATACAAATTTCATACACTTCTTCTCTAAAGAAGAAGAAGAATAGAGAACACACAAGTCTGAAGACGATGATGGTTCACGAGCGGTATTTGACGATGTAGATTGTTTCAGAAGTCAAGGATGAGACAATGTGATAATGTTTGACCAAGTTATAAAAATGATCAACATGATGTGGTATGGGTGACGGGTTATTAGCTGCAAAACGTCAAAAACCCGGTTTCGTTCAACAACTTTCAAAATTTGAC
Source organism: Eptatretus burgeri (assembly GCF_056783735.1). NCBI lineage: Eukaryota > Metazoa > Chordata > Myxini > Myxiniformes > Myxinidae > Eptatretus > Eptatretus burgeri. Next base: position 98,719,399 of record NC_140963.1, read on the forward strand.
CTTTGCATAACCTTTAAAGGTCACAAAACAATGTTGTGGACATTAAAATAAAGAAACAGGATACGTGCTATAGCTTATTGGAGTTAGTTCGTCGAAGAAGGTCGAAAACCCGGTTCGATTCACACAACTTTGAAAATTTGACCTTTAAAGGTCAAAGGTCAAGGATTATGACCTTTGGTGCAAAACCTCCTCTGGAACATTCCAGGAACAATATAACGTCATATTGGCTCTACTAGCATGGCGGGTACAGATATCTGTTGAATGGCGTTGGTCCCGTCTCGATCGTATGAAATTGAGAAATTGAAGTTACCCGGTGACTTTGACCCCTTGACCCTGTGACCTTTGACCTTGAACTTGACCCACCTATGTCCGTTCTCACGTCCCAAGGATCACTCATGCCAAGTTTCATCTCATTCCATCGAACGGTTCGGCCGCCTATAAAGGACGAACAAACTAACAAACACACAAACACACAAACAAACATATTCTATCTTTTTAGTATAGTAGATGGCATTTCGCACTCATCGGATTATCCATACTTTGATGAAATCAGCGTAAAAACAAACTTGAAGAGGGCCCCACGGGCAACGTGTTCGAGATAGAGCAAAATGGTTAAAGACTTGAGGTGGGGAATGGCCTCAAGATTATGCATAAAAAATATTGTCATCCTAGTTATCAAAGTTTGGGCGGTCGTATGATTTTTATGTCAAAATTCGAAATTTTCTAAGTTCGTGACCTTGTGACCTTGACCTTGGGACGAAAATGAAAAATCGAGCTCCGTGAGGCTATGCAGGTGCCATTGGGCTAACCAAATACCAAAACCCCTGCCAGATTCGATAAACCCCTCAGAGAAGATGGATTTTTGTCAAAATCGCAATTTTCTAAGTTCGTGACCTTGTGACCTTGACCTTGGGACGAAAATGAAAAATTGAGCTCTGTGGGGCTATGCAGGTGCCATTGGACTAACCAAATACCGAAACCCCTGTCAGATTCGACAAACCCCCTTGGAGAAGATGCAAATTGAAATCGGCTACCCCCTAAAAACAGGTTTTTTGGGCGTGGCTCCGCCCATAATGGGCGCACCACGCCCATTTTCAGGAAAACACAACTAGATCATGATATAAACCTCCCACCAAAATTTTGTCAGGATCAGATCAAAACCCACGGAGCTATGCTCGGGACAGACAGACAGACAGACAGACAGACAGACAACAATAACGAATATAGTGGTCACTTATTTTTTTTGTGAAAATATTTTTTCGTGAACCAATAAGAAACTTCAAAATGAAAGATGTTGAAAAAATAATGGAGAACAGAAGGTTAAAAGCATTTCAGCAGAGAACTATGGTAGGATGTGCTGAGATTTTTTTTTTACCTGAAAAGAAACAGAAAGATTATCACCAACTGATATTGCATCATTAAACAAGGGGAATAATTATACAAACAACCCTACGGCAAGAAAATACGACTTACCAGTATGTCAGACAAAACAAACGATGACGAAGCCATCTCGCCGGTAACTACCAATGAGATCCAGTTTGCACTGAAAAGGATACGAAGTAATACCCCTTCGAAAAGATGAAATTGTTATCGATGCATCCAAAGATGGCAGTGAACTGTGATACAGTAAATTAGCAAAAACATAAGATGGAAAAATCCCCATCACTTGAAAGAACTCTCAACTAGGACTGATCCACAAAAAGGGAGATGACATAAACCTAAATAATTAGTCATCAAAATCACCTTCTCTTCAGTCCATATAAATTGTTCACAAAATTACCAACAACAGACTTGAGAATGAACTAGACAACCAACCATGGGAGCAAGTAGGTTTTAGATGTAGATACTCAATAATAGCTCACCATCCTAAACTAGATCAGCATCTGGAAAAAAAAATCAAAAAAATACACTTCCTTTGCATCTTGCATTCATTGCTTATGAAAAGTTTTTGACAGTGTGGAAACAAATGTGGAAACATCACCAAACTATCAACTCCAGACACATACAGTACAAGTAGATGAAGTGAGGTATAAGACAAGTGAGGTATATAACAGCGATCTTGAACATGCACCAAATTAGTGGCAAGATCGAGATTGAAAGATGTCAGACAGTGAGACACAATATCACCAAAATGAAGGACTACAACAACAAACTGGAAACATCTAGAAGGCCCTGGAAGAAGCAGAAGTACACCAAAGATCCGACAGAGAACAAATCACAAAATTTACCGGAGGACAATGGTCTCAAATTACGTTGACTCAAACAGAATGTTGAGTGATGCCTTCATCCTTCAGTTGGCTAAATCACCTGGCTGAAATCAAGCCAAGTCATTTTAACCCATTTCCTATTGCAGAGTGTCGTTTAGTGATTCATCATGTTAAAACGACCCGTTATTAATTATCTTTTCAATTCAGTTTGAGGCATTTGGTGCAGCATGACTTTTCAGAGGTAGCATTTCCCAAGTCACCACGAGTGCATGCAGGAAGAGTCAATCATAATGCACATCTTCACACTGGTTTCACATGCAGCCCAGAACAGCAAGGACAGGGAAATCTCATCCCTGAATATTATAATTATTCATGAGCTAGTTGGATTGTTAAAAATAATCTGACATTGACATGGTAATTCTCCTGAAAGTGGCTTGGAGTCGAGAGATTTGAAACATAAACCTTTCATTCTGCAGCCTTCAGCTTGGTAACCCTTAGGCTATTATGGTTGTGTGCTTACAATGTTATCATGAATGATGAGGGGCTACCTGGCACTGCCCAAGGGAGGTGGGGGGATACCCAGCACTGCATGATATCGGGGATGGAGGGGGGATACCCGTCACTGTCCAACTGGGTGAACTTTTCCTGGTGGTAGTTTTGGGATGTGTTGGACATTGAAAAGCTATGGAGTTATTGGTCTCATGGTGGTTACCTTTTGCCTGTGGACCAGCAGCAGCACTGCCTGACACAACATCCCAATATGCATTTTATAGCGACCTTTGGTGGCCTCAAAATGTATGTCAAGGCCAACATGTGGTAGCTTAAAACCTTGCCCAGATTCTGAAGTACCGACACCCAAAATGTGGCCTTTATGTGGTATGGTTTGGCCGTGAAAGAATAACATACAAACACTTGAAAATATTGTGGCGTCCACATCGATCAAAACTGATATTGTACGGATAGGCCAAAACTGGCTTTTACTCCCTTGGACGACGTTCAAACAATTGCGCGATGGAAATCGCAAGAAGCACACAAGGCTCTTAACTCTTTGAAAACCAATGGGTCTATTTCCTGAATCAATAGATAAAAAGAACCAGGGTATGGTGGAATCATGATGGAGGAGCAAGATGGTGGGTTGGGGAAGAGAAGAAGGGGGAACACGGAATCAATAAATACTAATTATGTGCAATACCTATAAAAAATATGGTGCCACACACCAGATATATTCACAGACGGGGATAGGGAACGTGAACCGGATGAGCCTGAGCTGCTGGTAAACGAAGAGATGAAACACATGGCAGGCCAACAAACGGGGCAAGGCAGGAATGACGAAGCAGGGCCACAATAAGAGCAAGAACAGAAGGCAGGCAGGCAGCATGGACAAAGCAATTGTTTTCTCTGAAGCACACTATCTCCTTCTTTATTGGTGCAATCCCTCCTCTCTTTCTCCTCTTGCTTCGTACCCAACCCTCTCTACTCGCCTCATCCATGAGTCATGATTCTTCTTCCTTCTCCTTGCTCCTGTTTGTGCCCAACTCCAGTCTGCTCCCCTCTCGCAAGGAATGCCTAAAAACTCCGCCCTCTCGGTGCAACAAAAGGCTCCTCCCCTCGCTCTCTGGACAGTGCAGCCCCTCTTCTCGACTTCATCCGGTGGGACATTACAAGGGGTCATCTGCACAATTTCCCTCATCTTAATCCTTAAATAATAATTACCACACACCATCCCTTGTATGGTGCACATTCAAACAAGTCAATTCTTCAGCTAATGTTTCCCTACTCAATCACATCGAAATTGGCTTAACTACTCGTACACGGACCATGCTACGCCATACACTTCGATCTATTCTCAGACAATGCCTAACCTCCCCCTCGCCCACCCACCCCCCAAAAATGTAACTATGTATTATAGATTGGCAATGCTAGGTTTTAACCTAGAAGCATATTTGATACAAACAAACCAGTAGACTTTGTGGGTTGTTTTCTCATGTCAGACCTCTTTTTCAATGCAACGCAGAGCAGGACAATTTGGTGAGTGCATTGTAGAATAAATCACGAGTGAGGAAAATCAATCTTCACACAATTTACTTGCCTGTGCAAGTAAATGTTCTTTACATCACATTTGAACCATCACTCGGTGCTTAATGCACATTATATGAATTCCTTCCAATATGTATATAAGTAAATAAGTATATATATATATATATATATATATATATATATATATATATTTATTTTTTGAAGTACTACAAAAGTAAAATATAACATTTACTCTTCATGAACTGGGAGAGAAAACTGTGCCAGAAAGCAAGTCCATTAAAAGTTGAACATGCCAGAAGAACTGCACTGCAGTGTACATACACACAATCCTGCCACATTATATTACAACAGTGCAATAATACAAATTATTACGTGAAAATATATAATGGCATTTTTTAATTTTATGAAAGGTGGAAATGGTCACCAATATATGTGGACTTGCCTAAGTTCGCCTTTCCCCTGATAAATTCCCAATCACTTTTCCTGACCTGAAACCATTTTCTTCAAATTTACATTCATCTCAATATCAATGGCAAGGCAGGAAAGATTGGATGGAGTAACTTACATAAGCTAGGTTTTGAGAAAATTATGGTAAGGAGGAACAAAATGGTCTAAATTAAAGTGAAATACGATTGATTGTAGGTCTGAGGTTGGAAAAAGGGACACATGAACACAAGTCACGAATCAGCATAAAACGAACCGGAGGAGCAAACATAGAGCTTTATTATGCATTAAACAATAAAACATCCTCCAAAAGTTAGCACACAAAGAATTTACCTGATTTAATGTAACAAATTCTGCATCGAGTCCCACGAGATCCTTTGGCTGCGGAAGCTCTGAGCAAGACAACGGGATGAATGTAACCAGCCGCTTACGCTGCTTGCGTGTGAGGGAGGCCTCTGCTAGCAACACATTCTCCTTGATTGGGATTTTGACTGCAAACATGTCAAACACAACCAGCATAAGCCACCTTTTGCAATGAAACTCCACATTTCTTTTTCAAAAAGCAGAAAATGCTCCAATGAATAACAACATGCAGTTCTTAATGAGAAACTGGCATTATACACTATCCAACTTAGCAAACGAGCAAGTTTAAACCCACCTGACAAAACATTTCCAAAGACAGGTGGCGAATGGAATATGTCACACATTAAACCAAAACAGCAGCAAATACAGCCCCAATGATAGCAAAAATGACAAAACAAAAATATAAAACGAAATATCTACAGATTACAGTGCCTTCAGAAAGTATTCACACCCCTTGACTTTTGTCACATTTTGTTGTGTTTCAGCCTGAAATAAAAAAAATGGATTAAATTTTTTAAAATGTTGTCACCGATCTACACAAAATACCCCACAATGACAAAGTGAAAACATGTTTTGAGAAATTTTTACAAGTTCATGAAAAATTAAAAGTTGAAATGTCTTACATCAATAAGCATTCAACCCATTTGCTATGACACTCCAAATTAAGGTCAGGTGCATCCAATTTCCTTTGATCATCTTTGAGATGTCTCCACAACTTGAGTGGAGTCCAAATTTGGCCAATTCAATTGATTGGACACGATTTAGAAAGAAACACACCTTTCTATATAAGGTCTCACAGTTGACAGTGCATGTGAGAGCAGAAACTTCACCATGAAGTCCAAGGAACTGTCCGTAGAGCTCCGAGATAGAATTGTGAGGAGGCATATATTTCTGGAGTGTTGAAAGTTCTGAAGAACACAGTGAGCACTCAGAGCATGAGGCAAAAGATTCTGTGGTATGATGAGACGAAAATTGAACTCTTTGGCCTGAATGCAAAGTGCTACGTCTGAACGAAACCGAGCACAGCTCATCACCCATCCAACACCATCTCCCTACCATGAAGCGTGTTGGTGGCAGCATCATGCTATGGGGATGCTTTGCAGTGGCACAGACTGGGAGACTTGTCAGGATGGAGGGAACAATGAATGGAGCCAAATGCAGGCAAATTCTTGAGGAGAGACTGCTTCAGAGTGCAAAAGACCTCTGACTGCGGCGAAGATTTACGTTCCAACAGGACAATGACCACAATCATACAGCCAAAGCAACACTGGAATGGCTTCAGAACAAGTCTTTCAGGGGCCCAGCCAAAGCCCAGACTTGAATCCCACTGAGAATCTGTGGAAAGACTTGAAGATTGCTGTTCTCCGATGCTCTCCATCCAACTTCACAGAGTTTGAACAAATCTGCAAGGAAGAATGAGAGAAAGCCCCCAAATCATGATGTGTAAAGCTGACACAGACATACCCAAGAAGACTTGAAGCAGTATTTGCTGCCTAAGGCACTTCGACAAAGTATTGATTCAGGGAGTTGAATACCTATTGACAGAAGACATTTCAGGTTTTAATTTTTAATTAATTTGTAAAAATTTTGAAAAACATGTTTTCATTTTGTCATTATGGGGTATTTTGTGCAGATCAGTGACAATATATTTTTAAAATTTAATCCATTTAAAATGCAGGCTGTTACACATAAAAAAATGTGAAAAAGTCAAAGGGTGGGAATACTTTCTGATGGCACTGCATACACCGTCAACTGGGAAAATGATTTTTAAAAAAGCAGGAAGGTATATTAAAAAAAAAAGTTGTACAGATTGGGCATAGACAAAGAAGGCTTTTTGGAATTGGTTTGAAGAGGTCAGCTCAACTGGGATGGAGAAGGAATCATAATAAATGCCCAAGACCAAGGACACCAAAACAATGGCATAAAAAATGGTGGGACTGAGTCAATCAGGCAAGTGTAGATTCTGCAAGGTAGAAAGAGAAATGATGAGCCACCTCCTATCGGGATGTAAAAAAAAAAAAACTCATGTCGGAGCAGCTGTACACACGATGATACAACAGAGTTTGTAAAGTTATCCGCTGGCACATCTGCAAAAACTTTGATATCCCAGTGACAAAATATTTGTGGGAATATAAACCAAAAGCAATCACTGTCGCTTCTCTGGGTCCTGGCCGAATGTTGCAACCATAATGTGGTATCATTCTGACTGGTGGGTCTGGAGATGAAGATTTTTGAAGCAATTTACATGATTTTTCCAAAGCATTTACTTAGTCCTCCATTTTGACACACTTATGGTCATGTGATCGACATGACCTCCGTAATTTAACATCGTGACCCTATCCTAATATTGCAACCCAAATTTGGTGCCAATCTGACTGGCGAGTCTGGAGAAGAAGATTTTTAAAGGAATTAATGCGATTTTTCCCAAAAATTGACGAAGTCGGCCATTTTGACACACTCCGGTCACATGATCGTAATGACAAGCAATTTAACATCCATACCCATGCCTAATGTTGTCAACCAAATTTGGTAGCATTCTGACTGGTGGGTCTGGAGAAGATTTTTGAAGGAATTTATTAAGTCGGTCATTGTGACCTCCTTAAAGTCATGTGACTGAAATGAGCTTTGAAATTCCTGTTACCAGTCAGGAGTGGAACGTTGCTGCCAAATTTCAGCAGGATCGGCCCAGCGGTTTGGCCGGAGAAGTCAAAAACAGGAGACGGATGGACAGACAGTGCGTGATGACAATACTGTTACGAATTTGGAATTCGATTGCACACAACATTCAGGTTCGTTTAGTCAGCTATGTCGATAAGTGCTTGTACCCTAGATAGCTCACCTTCCATTGTTTAAATGTTCAGAAATCGATTAGATGCGCTGCGGATGGATTTAATAGTTAGGGAACAAAACAATGGAGACGTTCCTCCCCCGTCTTCTGTGAAGAGGAAGAAGAACCCTGCCGTCCCGTGACTCATGATGTCAACAACTCCCTCCCACCCGTGGTTGAGCGGGGAATGGAGCACGAGGGCATGAGTCATGAGTCACGCCGAGAGCGGGGGAAGGGCGAGAGAAGGATAAGAGGAGATCTTTTCTTTGTTCGTTTTCGGAGTTGGAGTAGTAAGCTTTTTGCTTCGGCAGAGAGTAGTCGCTCAGCAGACCTTCGGGTCCTGTTTGGCTTGGGTGAGGGTTGAGGCCTTCGGAAGCTTTTTGCTTCTACAGAGGAGTTGTTCAGCAGAGCTTCGGGTCATGCTTGACTCTGGTTAGGGTCGGAGGCTTTTGAAAGCTTTTTGCTTCAAGCTGCCTTGTTTGGAAGAAAGTAAAGCTAGTTGCTCAGCTCGAGATACGAGTGGTGGCTTCTTCTTCTTGGTTCGTGGAGCTCTTTGTTCTCCATTTTGGTTCCCGGCTTGGTGCGACTCATCGACCTCTTCTTGGAGGTGGTTGCTCGGGGAAGCGACGCATCGACGGGAAGGATCGGTGCCTCGTCTCACCAGCACGTGTTGAGAAGCACGGGAGGATTCGCGGGAGCTCGGGAAGGATCGCGGCTCACGGTGATTGAATCCAGCTCGCTCTCGCTGGAGCCTGGGTCCGAACAACTTGAAGACCACACGAGGTGGAGAGGTTCGAGATAGGTTCTGGGTTTCAGCTCACCTGTCCTCCGAGCTGGAGCCCGTTATTAAAGGCCTCTGCTACCATTGTGTGTGTGTGTGTGTGTGTGTGTGTGTGTGTGTGTGTGTGTGTGTGTGTGTGTGTGTGTGTGTGTGTGTGTGTGTACGTGTGTCCGTGGGCCCGTCTAATAAGTAGGAAATTGTTAAGTGCTTTGTGTGCTGTAAATGTTTGCATTGCATTTTGTATAGACGGTCGCAGTTCTTTTGGCGTGCTTTTGTTGCTTGTATAATTGCACACGTGTTTTGCCTTGTTTAATTGCATACGTGCTTTATTATAATAAATGTCCTTGTGTGAATGTAAACCTGTTCATTGCGTCCTCTTCCCTTAATTGAGCTGCCATCTTGCACTCGGAATATAGTTGTTTTTTAAATAGCTGGTAAAGTGATCGGGACCAACGGGACTGCGCGATAATACCCCGCTCGGTTATCCCAAAAGGAAGCGAGCTGCTTAAGCGGCTCGTTTCCAAGCGGTCCCGTTGAGGTACAATCTCTCGGTAACCTACCCGCGCGAATAATTAGGTAAATCGAAGATTTGGCGATCGGATCCTGTAGCGCGGGTAGAGTGCGGACAAGGTTGTGGTGTGGTTAAAAACACACCCGTGGCTGGTTTCCGGCGTTGATCCGGAAAGCCGCGACTGGATTGTCCGTTCGGTGGGCGAAGCGACCGCTATTGGTTAGACGCGGTCGTTCGCACGCCGGTGGGCGGAAATCTACAACAATACCTTATCTGGAATTTAAATTCCAGATAAGCTAAGAATACATTTATTTTGCACAGGATAATAACTTGGCACACAATTTACAAATAAAATAATTTGAAATTAATAACATTCACACAAAACAACATTTACAAGAACAGTAAGATGGAAATTTTAATCTCATGTTTGCTAAAAAGATGTGTTTGAGCAATGTCTTAAAAATTTGTAGGCTGGCTGCTTGACGGATGTGTTGAGGGAGTGAATTCCAGAGGGTTGGAGCAGCTACTTCAAATGCTCATTCGCCATAGTAATGAATTGAGACTATTGGGACAATGAGGAGGGATTGGGCTATAGATCTCAAGGTGTGTGCTGGTACATAAGGGGTGATCACGTCCATTATGTAGGTCGGGTTGATGGTGTTTTGTGCTTTATAGGTGAGTAGGAGGATCTTAAAAATTATTCTATTTTCAATGGAAAGCTAGTGGAGATTTTTTTTAGCATTTGTGAAATATGTTGCCTTCTTGGAATTTCCTCGGTAATTTTAACAGCAGTGTTTTGTACATGTTGTAGCTGATGGACATCATATTGGGGCAAGCCATAAAGGAGGCTGTTACAGGCATCTAATTCGCTGGCAACAAGTGAAGCTTCATAAGATAGTTCCAAATCTGTCCATTGCATCAAATTGCTGCAGTGGCAGAGTAGCAAACGCTCTTAATTTGTTCTTTCAGCGTTCGGTGATCCATGACTACACCAAGGTTTCTTGCATGGACAATGGAGACACATCGACATCACCAACAGCCACGGTCAGTGGATGAGGCACTGCAAGGAACTTTGAGGAATAAATGGATGATTTCAATCTTAAAATCGGTTAATGTAAGTTTGTTTTGGGTTGCCCAAAGCTTAACATCGGCGATGCATGCATTGAGTCGATCCAGCAAGTCTTCATGCTCATATTATTTGACGATATAATCTGCATAAACCATTGCTTGTATGCCATGAGCAGTTTTGATAACAACTGGAGCAATATACATTGTGAAAATAATCAGTCCCATGACTGACCCTTGGGCTATACCACAGTTGTCATAGTATGCGTCTAACCTGATCTCGTTGATGCTAATAGCATGTGTTCTTGTCGCCAAGGATGAGTAAAACTATTGTAGAACCTTGGCAGTGAAGCCAAAGCACTTGATCAGTCTCTGGAGCAAATTATGATGGTCTATTGTATCAAACACTGCACTAAAATTGAGAAGTATAAGGAAAGCTTCTTTGTGGAGATCTAAGGCTAAGAGTAAAACACTCTGCACCTTGAAGAGAGCCGTCTCAACAGAATGATATACTCAATATGTTGACTCGGTCTGGGCCAATAAATTGTTGACAATCAAATACTCCTCGATTTAAGCGACAGCTGTCCTTTCGACTAGCTTTGCTACATAGCTAATATGAGACATTGGGCAATACCTACCGAGATCCTCACACAGGAGTCTGTTCTTCTTCAGTTGAGGGGGTCATAAGGGTGTTTTTCATCAAATCAGAGACTTCCCCTGTTTGCGAACTAGTATCGATTATCCTCGTTAAGGCAGGTAGTAGAACACGGATTTATTTTTTCAACAGTGAGGTTGGTACGGGGTCAAGCTCACAAGATGAGATGGATGCAGCCTTGATAATGTTGATAACTTCATCTTCTGTGACAGTATCAAAGTCCTCCATGGAAGCTTCAGTGCTTGTTGGCTTCAACTGACAGGTCTTCATTTACTTTCTGATTGAGCTTGTCTCATAGAAGTCGGATCTTCTGATTGAAGAGGTCATCAAAGGAGTTGGCTAACTGTCGAGGACACTCACATTTTGGTAGATCATTTTAGGGGCTGGTGAGGATAAAGACTTTATCATCCGAAAAAGACTGTTGGTCAGAGATGTCAATCTTGCCAAGAAAGTAATCAGCCTTTGAGTGATGAAGTAGTTTTATATATGCCTTACACTGACTTTGGTACTTGAAGAATCTTGAAGACCTGACTTAATTGCTACCCGTTCAGTTCTCCTTCGATCCTGCTTGGTTTTATTGAAGGGCATCCACGCACAATGGAGCATGAAGGAGGCCTAAGGATGACTTATTTATTAAACTGTGGAGTATGGTCATTTAGAATTATATGGAGCTCAGTATTATAAACTGTTAAAAGCTGCTCTAAGCTATTCGGTAGTGTAGATGTCAAAACGAGAAGTGTAGATGTCAAAACATCCTGCTGTAAATTGTCAACGCTGATGGCCTTCAGCTTTCGGGTTGTAATAGAATGACACATGGGATTGGGACGTGCAGTAAGGAGGAAACACTCAATAGCCACGTGATCAGATGGCAAGGACGAATATATTGAGACTTCAGACACGAAACCATCTCCCTCTCATGATACGAGGTCGAGCGTATGTCCACTCGAGTGTGTAGGGCTTGTTACATACTTGCAAAGGTTGGTCAGCTCCAATAGGTGAAGAAATCCGGATGAGTCACCGTTACCTGGATCTTCAACATGCAAATTTAAATCACCATTAGCAGCTTCTCACGTGTGACAGAGAACCTCAAAAAGCGAAGAGAGTTTCCTGTTGTAGGCTGTAGGTGTACGACTGTTCGAAGTTGGTGGTCTATAAAAACCACCAGCCAAAATGTATAGGTTTCAAACAATGTCAGCGTCAAATCGATGTAGTAAAAGGACTCGAAGTTAGAGCATCCATTCTCAGCTACATTGAATCCCTTGTGTACAAGAAACGCAACGCCTCCCCCACTGCAATATATGCAGAGAACGTAGTAGAAAGCTAAGTTTGGAAGTGCAGTCCGAATGTCTGCAAGAGTACGACTGTGTCTCTCAGTGTTGGCAAGCCATGTTTTGGTGAGAGAAAGAATGTCGAGGCAATTTGAGACAACAAAATCACAGATGGCTGTGGATTTACCCCGGGTCTTTATTGATCAGGCATTCCACATGGCAAATCTGGTTTGTGTATTTGAATGGCGAATGGCAATCGGAACGACGATCAGTCGGTTGAGTCAAACATGGCATCACTCCAGAAAGGTGGTTGAATTCTTTCTAATGACTGCGCTGAGTAATTTGTGTAAAAATACATTACTGCCTGTTTAAGATCAGTCTATTTTGATCCATCTGCACGTTCGCTCTCTGGCAATGTTGAGTTCACGAAGTCTGTCCCAGGTGGAGCGATCAACCTTGTCGAGTTATTTTCCTTTCAAAGGGCACCTTATTTCAAAAAACTGTCTCGTATAATGATTATTCCTCATCATGTAACCATTCTCAATCTCAGAAAGCATAAGCGACGCTCTTGTCCAATGAAAGTCACACACAAATTAAATCTGGTGCCTATCACATGCACTCCAGGCAAAGGTCGGATTTCAGCACAGAACAGAAAGAGCGATCAAAAAGATTGTGCAGCCAAGTTGGGGCGCTCACAAATTATTTGCAGCCATCGTATCACAAGTGAACATGAACAATGACATCAGATGTTCTCAGTCAGGAGTGATCATGCACAGGTTCCGCACTCCATATGCTCGGATGAATCGACCATGCACCCACAGTCTGAAGGAGAATCTTCCTCGGAGTCACTTGTACGGATCAAGAGGGGTTCACTCTGTGATCTTCATTGGAGAAATCTCGAGTCACAGTGCACCACATGGTATTGCAGAGTACAGTATGATAAAGGAAGATATGCTGTGGTACACGAGTGGAGGGCATGAGGTGCTCTGAGAGAAGATAACCACGTGATCATGAACCTTCTCGATGACCCAGGTTAAAATCCCACATGCAAAATATGTAGTCAAATGCCCTTGTAATTGACAATATACACCGAGGTATTCCTGAAAATGCTTTTCCTGACAAAATGTTTAAAGATGACTGACAGGTTGTGCAGTTAGATTTACAAACTGATGATCAGAAAACTCAATCATTTTCTTATATTACTGCAAGTGGCTCAGCATTACTGTGGAAACAATGTCCACTGCAAGCCATCGGCAGCAATAGTCCCAAGTGCCAAAAATAACATGTAGAGCATGCTCACTGTTTGTATGCATTTTCAAGGTGAGTAGAAGTGCAAGAACAGAATGGATGGGAACAAAATGGAAAGAGGGAAAATACCAACAGCAGAGTAGAAGTGAGAATCAGATCAAGGGGAGATGGAGGGCACATGGGCATTGAAAATATGCACACAAGTTAAACGAAGACACAGGAACAATCGGAAGGGGAAGGTAGGGATGAAACAGAGAAGGTACTAACCAACCGACAACTAACCAAACAAAAACAGGTGAGGGAAAAACGGGAAAAAAGAGGAAAAAGGGAGAAAAGAGGGAAAAACAACAATAACCTAAAAAAAGGGAGTGCCTGCAATTGGGGTAATTTTGGGGATAAGAGATCATGAGTATGAATTGGGGGGGGAGGGGGTGACCTGAGGTCGTAGTGAACAGCTGTCTTGAAGCCGTGGAGGGAAGAATGGTACTGAATAGACTGGGGAAGTTGGTTCCACAGATGAGAAGAGAAAAGAGGAACAAATGAGTGGAGGTGAGCAGTGAGCTTGGATTTTGGGAGTTAAAGAAAAGTGTTATTGGCAGACCATGTGCATCCTGCAGAAACCTGGGAGGGACAATTCCAAGAGAGATAAAGCAGTGCAAGACCAAAAAGGAAGCAGTAGAGTACAGAGAAGTCATGCAAACATAACAAGTCTAGAGACTTTCAGCTTCATTGTGAGAGAGATCCCAAATATTGAGGACCTTGCTTTGCATGGCATCAAGAAGGGCAAAGTGTGAGGTTGGAGCACAAGCCCAAAGGGGAGAGCAGTACTCTTATGAAGCTGCAGATGAAGACCCTGTACTGGAGGTTGTCAAAAGTTCAGACTGACCAACGAAAGACCATCCATGATGAAGGATGCCCAGTCAGCAGCTGGCTTTGGAGGCCATCTTCAAAATATGGTCTATCCAAGAAAGATCATGGCTGATGGTGAGGCTCAAAAGTTTGAATGACTTCAACTCTTCAAGTGGTGTGTTGAGCAAGTGCAGTGGCCTGTAAAAGTATTCACCCCCGACCAATAATGCCACACTTAGATGAATTACAACTTATGCAGAAACAATTTTTCCAAATGAACATTTTTTTATTCATAACTGAAGAGATCAAACTAAATACTGTAATAGTTGAAGGAGGTTACATGTCAGGAATACCTGCAAAAACATGTACAACTCAAAATTCACTGGTTACACAAGTATTCATCCCCTTTGGTCAGTACTTGGTGGAAACAGCTTTGACAGCAATGACTGCTATGAGTCGTTATTGGGTATGTCTCCACCAGCTTTGCACAGTGAGATGGTGAAATCTTTGCCCATTCTTCACGTGAAAATTCCTTTGCTTCTGCCAAGTTTTATGGGGATCGTCGATGGACTGCAATCTTCAAGTCTCGCCGTTAATGTTCAATCGGGTTCAAGTCGAGAATTTGACTGGGCCACTCAAGAACATTTATTACTTGGCGAAATCTTCAATTTTGTCAAGTATGTTGGTCTGTTCCGTTTGTTTGTCCGGTCGTCTACAGCCCAAACGGCTGGACCAGTCATTCTTAAATTTTTGCACCTGATAGGCAATCCACCTGAGACAGTCCGCGTCCAAACTGCGTCTTAATCGGACTAAACGTCATGACATGACGTCACACAACGTGAAAACACATTTTTGGACATAACTCAGTGACCGGAAGTCGTAGCGACTTCCTGTTGACGCCAAAACAAACTTCAATGGAATATCTAAATGTTTTAAAATGCATGTTAGTACAAATTATGCACAGTTTTCGCAAGCGTATGACGTCAAAGTGTTTAGCTATTGGCGTGATTTAACGTCATTTTATTAATGTACGAACAAATAAACACCGCACATTCCATGACATTACAGCTTGGACCACCACATGGAAAGGTCAACTAATTCAACAAGTGTCGTGCTAAGCACAATTTTTCATTTTCACCTTATTCAGCCACTCCCATGCAGCTTTATATTTCTGCTTTGGATCAATGTCTTGCTGAAATGTGAATCTCCAACCCAGTTTCACATTCAGGACCCGAGAGGTCAGCTTTGTGAAGGGAACGGGATATTGTTGATTGATGAACACTGACCCCCATCTCGAACATGGAGCTTTGCAGATCTTTCAAAGTTATTGTTGGATTTACAGTGACATCTCGAACCAGTTTCATGCTCATCCGGCTGCTGAGTTTGGATGGGTGACCTTATGTGGGTTGAGTCTGGGTATTATGATACATATTCCACTTATTAATGATGGATTTCACCATAGTCAAAGGGATAATAATGAGTGACTTTAAAATCTTCTTATAACCCTCTCCTGAACGGTACTTCTCCACCACTTTATGTCTGATTTCTTTGAAAAGCTCCTTGGTCTTCATGTTTACCCTTTTGATTGACCAAGTGAGTTGCACCTTAAAACTCCTTCGATGAGTAGGGGAGCTTAATTTTTAAGTTAAACAAACCATTAACACTTATTTTCTCACCTTTCAAACAAATAATTTGCTCCTGAAGTGATTTAGGGTTAATTACGGAAAGGGTTTGAATACTTAGGCAACTGATAATCATCTAATTTTCTCTATCAATCGAACTTATTCACATTTTAGCTGCATTTTTTAGCTTTATCATTTCAGAGTAGTTTGTGAGAACTCTATTTTAAGAGAGACAGGGTAAGTGTGTGGTATTTGTAAGGGTTGAAAGGCATATTCCAAGTATTGGACCATCTCCTGATTCTATCAAGGTCTGCAGAGAGGGAAGAGGTTGCTGCCTGCCTGTCTGAAGGATGACAAAATATGGCAGAGGGTTGAATTACCTGCAGCAAAGACATATTTAGGATTTTCCAGGGAATCAAAATTATCATTGATGAAGATGAGGAACAAGACTGGACCCAAGACACTACATTGGGGCACTCCAGCCTAGATACGGATAGGAGATGAGAGGAGAGGATCCCGTGAAGATCTACACGCTGAATACGGGAGTGGAGGAAGTCAGAGATGCATTTGGCCTTCTCACAAGCAGTCAGCTCTGGTGCCATTTGAATTGAGGGAAGGGTTAGAGGGGGAGCATACACCAGAGACAGACTTGACAAGGTGTGAACAGGGCTTCCTCCAAACCAACGAACGATATCCTCTTACTTTGTGCTGGTGCCCAAAGTGGAATTCATGTACAGTCAGCAGAATTAGATTTAGTGAAGATAGCCCAATTTTTCCAACATGCCGTGAACAACTGAAGAAAAACCGTTTTCAGTCAAAATCTATCTGAGAAGGAAATCCTTCAAGAAGACTCAAGCCAAATTCAGGGTTAAATGCTTAAGTCCATCGAGGAAGGTCACAATCCATAGGTAATCTCAAAACAGTCAGACTGTGAATTTTTAATGTGGCCAGGACACAGCACAATGGATTATATATTTGAAAAGCACTGTGGGTGCTTTAACATCAACAACTAAGTGCTAGCACCTGAAAGTGCAAGCTTAACAATCCAACAAGCCGGTAGGTGACATGGGTGGTCGCTAGACTATTGCATACTAGTCATACAGTTTTTGACGGATCGGGATGAAATTTTTTGACAGAGGTTGATTATCGTGCGCATAAAAGCGCGGAAGCCGATTTTTGATTTTCGAAAAAAAACTATTTTTCGGATTTTTTCAAAAATTTCCAATTCCCGTTGCTAGACAACAGTGGTATCCATAGCAACGGTGCTCAAAAGCATACAACTAGATCCTGGTATGAACCTACCAGTGAAGTTTCATCAAAATCAGTTGACTCCTCTGGCCTCCAGAGCTGTCCATTACATACAAACAGACAGACGGAAAACCTGAGAATAACGGTAGTCTAGCGACCACCCAATAAAAGACCCAGAACAACACTTTGAAAAAGGATACAATTACATCAAGAAGGAAAACAAATTTAGACAACTCAAAGATGAGTTAATTACCTCAACTATCCTGTCAGGATGGATGCCTTCACCAAAATTGTAGAATGGATCAGATTCAATCATAAAGTGATTTGACTTGATGAGGAAAAGGTATAATAAAGGCAACCTTATCCTTGGGTTGTAATCTCAATTTGCAGGTTTCAGAAGGTGGAATGGAATACTCTCAGGACTCAAAGTATCCACCTCCATTTCAATAAAGGATCACATTTCAGAGACCAAGTTGTGAAGTTTTGTTGTTCTCAAATTTTTGTTTTGAGGGTTCTTTTCAGGATCGTCACTGAACACCAGATTGCCTCCAATTGTAGTACGTTTTTCGTAATATTGCCAGGGAGGGTTTATCAGTGAGATTCTTCTTTATCACTTCCATTGCTGCAATTATCACTGGCTGAATGTCGGCGCTCTTCAACTTCCAGGTTCTCTTGACTTCCTTTTCCAGATCCTGATAATCAGTCATTTTCATGATTTCCACGTTATTTCGACCAAAGTCGCAGGGTACTGACACCTTGATTAGCAATGACGTATTTTTCCTTTACTTATCTGAGTTTTATGTCTTATCACAATGCTTTCCCTTCCTTATAATCACCTGTTATTGATACTTTAGCAACAAAACAAACACTGTCTGCAGAACTGAATAAAGTTGAATAAAATTGTATCACTATCACACCACTCCCACCCACACCCTCTCACTCCTATCCTTATCTCACCCCACAAAAAAAATTAAAACAAGAAAAAGAGCAATCAGAGATTGCAGACCCTCACCAGGACTTGTTTTGTGTGGTGCTTGTGTAGTTTTGTGTGGTGTATTTTGTATGGCATTTGTGTCCTGTGTGTTGTTATAAATAAGAGACATAATTACAACTGCTGGCAGTGATGACCGGGTACCAAGATATCCCGCTTTGATTGGACCACCTGACCCTGACCCTGACCCATGACATTTATTATTATTATCCAATTTAATATAGTATTGAATTAAAATAAATTAAATTCAAATCAAATGGAAGACCAAATAGGTATAGTCCTGCATTGGAGTCATTAGAAGGAACCTGAACAAGCAAAAAGCAAAGATGAAGTCATATAGGATTCACATTGCAGTTGCTACTCTACCCTCAAACCCATCCAAGCAGAGCCAAGTGAGCCTTATTAAAAAAAAACCAACCCACTCCCCCCCCCATATCAATAAATTAAATAATTCTGGCTGCCAGACCATGTGTCCGATCAAGTTGAAATTTAAAACATCTATTCACCATAAGTACGAGATCATAATTGTGAAGTTTCACATTAATTAATTAGGCGGTTCCAGAGAAAATGTTATTTAATATTTTCTTAAATCCAATATGGCTGCCAAACCATGTTACCTACGACGTCATGTATGTGGCAATTTGTTCCTCAAGGACAGGCGGTCATACGTGTAAAGTTTCGCCTCGATCTGTTCAGCCACTTCAGAGAAGAAGATTTTTGGAGTTTAAAAAAAACAAAAACAATATGACTGCCGAATCACGTGACTGACGACGTCAGCAATTTTTCTTCTGTCGACCATTTTATTCCCTAGATGACCCTCAAAATTTTTCATACTGATCAGATGTAGTGTTCGACATATGCAATTATGATATCATAACAAAGGCACCTATGATGTCATAAAAAAATCACATATTCCCCATGAGTACTTGCCATGTGCCAAGTTTTCTTCGGCGAGGGTAATAAAACAATATAACAGCACAAACAGCTGAATTATTGACCAAGTGAAAAGAAGACAGTGTGCGGATGAGGAAGAGATGAATATGTGAATGCTTTATTAGATACACTCACTGGATATATCGTAACGTTGATGAAGATCTCTCCTGGTGAAGTACAGCACACATGGAATCTTCCAGCCAGGATCAAACTGAACTGCTTCATACTGGAAGGAAGCCAGTTCAAAAAACACAAAAAACTATTGCAAACTCTTATCAACTTTCATATAAATGTCAATAAGTCATATTTTGGGGTGAGGGGAGGGGGAGGTAAAGATGACATATTCATTACTTAACACCCTAACAATAACTAAATCGCCTTTCGACAAACTCTAAAAGTCCAAAATAACAGAGACAAGTAAATGAATCCACACTGCAAAACAGAATCATATAAAGGTCTTACCTTATCAATTGGCTCAATGAGAAAATCATTGAAAAGATACCACTGTGTGTGAGTAACACCCTGATTGGGGAGGAAGGGTGGGGGGGTTGGCAGGGGATTGAGGGGTTGAGAGAGAAAGAAAATTAGCATGTGTATAATGGGGCAATGTACTATCAATTTATAACTAGCCGAAACCCCGTCACAGACGGATTCCGTTCCATGTGCCCAATATGACAACCAGTGGCGGCTCTTGTAAGAGCCGGATCCCAGTCGATGTACTCCATGGCCTCACCTAATGAGGCCTACAAAACATCCGTGTACACGACATTTTTGGTGTACACTACTCCTTGTGAAGAAGTCCCCTGATTTGAGCAAGTGTCCACTTTCACGTACAAACACCGTGTCAAAACTTCTCAGGTCACAGTACCGAGAAAAACGTGACGCGACCGCGAGGAGCACAAAATTGGTCCTTCAGTATTAATATAGAGATACAATGTTTCTTGTTACATTTTTTGTGTCAAATTCACATTCTGAGGTAGTCAGCATGCGCAGAAGAGGGTTTTACATTGCAGACGCTATTTTCAAGGAGTGGAATTACACCTCTCAGCGGTGACGGTCTGTCGACGACAGACGTAATGACGTCAGCGAATGGCCGATGATGTCATGACGTCTTTACGCCTCTCAGCGGTGACGTCACACGTCGCCATGTAAACGAATGTAAAAGTAAAAGTGTTTATTCTGCTTCAGAGTTGAAGTTTGACAATTGCCACTATGTGCGATGCACTCTTACAGGTACGAAGTTTCTTTCAGTCCAGGTCACAGTACCAAGAAAAACGTGACGCGACCGCTCAGAGGAGCACAAAATTGGTCCTTCAGTATTAATATATAGATGCTTCAGAGTTGAAGGTTGACTATTGCCACAATGTGCGATGCACTCTTACAGGTACGAAGTTTCTTTCAGTCCAGGTCACAGTACCGAGAAAAACGTGACGCGACCGCTAGGAGGAGCACAAAATTGGTCCTTCAGTATTAATATTGTTATAGTATTCCGCCCCGCCGAATCGTGGCCGCTTTTAGCTAATCGCGGCCACGCGGCCACCGGACGTGGCAAACCGAGTCGCAGCTTTCGGATCAACGCCAAAATCCAGCCACGGGTGTGTCTTTAATCACACCGAAAATCAGCCAACTATTCTGTCCGCGCACGACAGGGTCCGATCGCCGAATTGTCGATTTACCCAAGTATGCGCGCAGACAGAAATGCCGGGGATTTACACCTCGACGGGACCAGCTTGGAAACAAGCCACTTAAGCAGCTCGCTCCGTTTGCGATTGCCGAGCGGATTATCGCCAAGCCCGTCGGACCCGATTCTGTTATCGGCTATTAAAAAGCCAGCTAATATTCCGAACTCAACTATGGCAGTTCAATTGAGGGAAGAGGACGCAACGAGCAGGTCAACATTCACACAATGACATTTATTTGTACACACGTATGCATTGAATGGGGGAATGGGGACAGGACACGAGCAGAAAAAGACCTACAGCCGTTGTCTATGATTATTATCCACATGCACTTAACCAGTTTTACTTAGGGGCAAGGTGCCACAGACTTCCATTCAAAAACCACAGAAAAAGAAAGAAAGAAAACGACCGTGTCCGTGGGTCTTTGGGACTCCGTTCGCCGGGTCCGCCTCCATTCTCCAGACCCCATACTCCACTGCTGGTCGGCGTCTCCTCTCTCTCCACCTCCACTCAGCCCCTCAACTCAACTGGTCAGCAACGACCTTCTTGCATGACTCTCTTCCAACCATTCTCTACAACAACTCCCTTCCAACCACTCTCGACAACAACTCTCTTCCAACCACTCTCTACAACAACTCTCTTCCAACCACTCTCTACAACAACTCTCTTCCAACCACTCTCTACAACAACTCTCTTCCAACCACTCTCTACAACAACTCTCTCGGCGTCAACCCGCGCTTCCTTTTTATAGTCACGGAGCCTCGCCCCTCCCTTCCCGGCGCGCGGGGGAAAATTCCAGCAGCGCTCGGCTGGGCTCAGTTGTTGTTGCCTCCAAGGGGAGGGTCGCAGTGGGCTCTTTCCACCCAAAATGAGCACCCTCCCCTACTTCACCTTTGAACCTTGGCTCGATCCACCCCTCCTCCCTCCCGGCACGGGGGGGGGGGGAAGGGGGAGGGGAAATCCCAGGCGCTATCGGGATTTCTCTCTTCGGAGAACCTTGTTGGTTTAACCGTTGGTTGGCGTGGTGTTATTCGTTGGGGAGGCCGTTGTGGTTGTTGAAGTAGTGGTGTGGTTGGCGTTGTGGTGGGGATGGCGTGGTGGTGGGAATGGCGTGGTGGTGGGAATGGCGTGGTGGTTGTTCCAAAATAAAGATAGCAAAAGAATAATGGCTGACTCAAAGATCACAGCCCGGTTACACGAATAATTCCCTTTAGACCTCGGTGGGGAAATCTAATCTGAACACACACTTATCGATATAACTGATCTCTGGGATACCTGAATGGTGTTCTGTGAATTTCCACAACCATAACAATATATAGATGGTATACACATTGGAAGAGCAGCAGTTTGGTTCGAAGATGCTCGTGTGGGTACAAAGTAGTAAACGGGTTAATGTTTGTGTAGGTACAAATCAAGATCGATTTCAAGCTGTGTAAATTTTTTGCAAATTAATTTTTCAATTTTTTGGGTGATTTCATCATTTACTTTTTTCAAAATTTTGAATTTTTCTTTATCCAATCATAGTGATCGGTTGCATCAAAGCGACCAATTAGCACATCAGTATAATTAGTTACTTAACACGTTGGTACAACAAAAAGAAAAAAGAAAAAAAAATCATTTGAAGCAGCATGGACAAAATGAATAATTCCTGCAAATGCAAGGCCAGCACAAAACTAAATCATTCCATTCCTCTTCGGGCTGGCGGGATAGACTAGAGGTATGCACACTCATCTCTGAGCTGTTTTGCCTGGGTTTGAATCTTGACCCAGCTATAAACTGTCATCCTGGAATTTTGCAGGCAGGACGAGGAATAAAATGTGTGTGCCGCCATCCATCGAATGGATATGACACTGTTTCTGCAAGCATTAGTTGGTGGGCGTGAAAAATCTCATGGTGTCCTTCGCGAAGAGTAGACGACCTATCGCTGGAACCATGAACAAATTACAAATTCCTGCACACTGAGTCGAGTACCCTGCATCGGAATGGGGAACTGTACAGGATTACAACCCAGCTAAAAAACTGCTTCGGCAGAACCGACACTCTGTATTAATCCGGGATGATGATGGATATGATGATGGATTGGATGATGGATATGATGATGGATTGAATGATGATTATGATGATGAATGATGAATGATGGATATGATGGATATGATGGATGATGAATGATGGATAATGAATGATGGATATGATGAATGATGAATGATGGATATGATGAATGATGGATATGATGAATGATGGATATGATGAATGATGGATATGATGAATGATGAATAATGAATGATGGATATGATGAATGATGGATATGATGGATATGATGAATGATGAATGATAGATATGATGAATGATGGATACGATATGATATGATGAATGATGGATACGATATGATATGATGAATGATGGATACGATATGATATGATGAATGATGGATACGATATGATATGATGAATGATGGATACGATATGATATGATGAATGATGGATACGATATGATATGATGAATGATGGATACGATACGATATATGAGGAATATGATATGATATGATGATATGATGATGATGATGATGATATGATGATAGGGATGATGATAGGATGATGATAGGGATGATGATTCCTCATAGCTGTGTGAAGAGAGAGAAATGCACATGCCAGTAGTTATACCCTGTGAATAACCAGCTCGAGGTGAAATTTGGAATGCATCATCTGAGCAGGTGCCTCCAGTTTTGTGTGTCTAATATGTGTGAACAGCCAAAGAGGTTATCCAAATTAATTTTCTATTAACTGAGTAGTCTGTGCAGAAAAGATGGCAGGAACAGTTGGCACAAGCAGCCTTTAGGAATAAATAAACAAGAAAGATGTCATGCATAGCACGATACATGCAAAATCCAGATTAAAAAAAAAACAAAAAAAGTTGCCATGGAAACAGAAATCTGGCAATTTTGACATACCAGAAACACCCGCTCTCCATGACTGCCAGGGGATGGGGAGAGGGGAAATATCGGTGGCGGTGGGTCCTGCGTATTATGCGGTTGGCTTATATCCTCATTAGGGTACCTATTGTATTTGTATTGTTTATTTTTTCTTCCTCCAGACATTTTCACTGTATACTCGCATATAAGACCCGTCGCTTTGGTGATGGGAATACCAAATCTTTAAGTAATTAATGAAAAACAGAGGTTGTTGTTTATGGAAAAATAAAATTAGGCAGTGTATAGATATTGGTCTAATGATACACTTGCTTCACTGACGGGAATACGAAGAGAGGAGGAAGAGAGAAAGAAGGGGAAGACAGGGGGGGGGGGGGGGGGAAGAGAGAGAGAGAGTGAGAGAGGGAGGAGAGAGTGAGAGAGAGGGAGAGAGAGGGAGAGAGAGAGTGGGAGGAGAAAGTGAGAGACAGGGAGGAGAGAGTGAGAGAGAGGGAGGAGAGAGTGAGAGAGAGGGAGGAGAGAGTGAGAGTGAGAGAGGGGGAGGAGAGAGTGAGAGAGAGGAAGGAGAGAGTGAGAGAGAGGAAGGAGGAGAGTGAGAGAGAGAGGGAGGAGAGAGTGAGAGAGAGGGAGGAGAGAGTGAGAGTGAGAGAGGGGGAGGAGAGAGTGAGAGTGAGAGAGGGGAGGAGAGAGTGAGAGTGAGAGAGGGGGAGGAGAGAGTGAGAGTGAGAGAGGGGAGGAGAGAGTGAGAGTGAGAGAGGGGGAGGAGAGAGTGAGAGTGAGAGAGGGGGAGGAGAGAGTGAGAGTGAGAGTGAGAGAGGGGGAGGCGAGAGTGAGAGTGAGAGAGGGGGAGGAGAGAGTGAGAGTGAGAGAGTGGAGGAGAGAGAGGGAGGAGAGAGTGAGAGAGAGGGAGGAGAGTGAGTGTCACAAGTTGGCGTTTGCTCTTTTGCCACATGTGGCCGTATACAAACCTTCCTTCCTTCCTTTTTTTGCTTCACAAACCTTCAGGGAGTTCCCTGAATGCACCGTCATTGTTTCTCATGAAATCCGCTCATCCGTTCTCAAGTTATAGCATGACAGACAGAGAGACGTGGCTCCTTTATAATATAGATTCGCTTTTGAATTAGCTTTTTCCGCAACTGCTGGAGCTATTGACACAAAACTTTTGGTCATAATTATGATGTCATCAGTCATGTGGTATTGCAGCCACGTTGGAAAATGGCAAAACTTTGGCCATCTTCTTCGAAAGAATCACTCATCGAAAAAAAAATGGAAACTTGGCACAGATCAAGAACTTACCAATGGGACCAACATTTGTTAACAATGACCTCATTGGTACCTTAATGATAACATCATAATTGGATGTCGATCTTTTTAAATCCGATCAATATAAAAATTTTTGAGGGTGATCTACGAAGAATTTGGTTCAGTGAAAAAAAATTGATGACATTATCGGTGATATGGATTGGCAGCCATTTTTGTTTGAAAAAAAATATATGAAAAAAAACCCCAAAAAATCTTCTCTGACACGGCTAAACAGATTGAGAGGAAACTTCATAGATATGATCAATTGCACTTGGGGTTACAGGAGTGATTACAAAAATGTCATTGGTCACATGGTCTGGCAGCCATATTGGATTGAAGGAAAATCTTTTAAAAATTCTTTTTCTGAAACCGCTTCCCCTATCGATGCGAATCTTTACAAATATGATCCCATACCATTGCTGCACAAAATGTGAAAACAATGACGTCATCGATCATGTGGTCTGGCAGCCATATTGGATAGAAAAACAAATCTTATCCGATCAATGCAAAACTTTATACATGTGATGGACGACCCAGTGTTAGTCTGATATTAAATTTATAACATCATGGGTCATGTGGTCGGGCAGCCATATTAGACTGAAGAAACAAATTCTTCAAAAAAAATCTTCTCGGAAACTGTTAACAGATCGATGCGAAACTTCATAGCATACATGATCAACTCACCATGATAAATTAAGTTTATAATGAAAATTTCCATGGCTGCATGGTCATGCGGCTACATTGGATTGAAGGTAAATACAATCTTTAAAATCCCCCTCTTGTCAAACCAGTGAACTGATGTCAAACTTTGGGTATATCAGCGAGTACCCATGATGATAAAAGTTTGATCACTAAAACATCGGCTCAGTGCTTTCAGCGAAAATGATTTTTAAAGGTTTTCCTTCAACTCAATCTGGCTGCCAAACCATGTGACCTATGATGTCATTGTGATCACACCTTTTTCCACCTGGGTAGTGGATGATATATTTGAAGATTTGCTTCAATCGGTAAAGTTCTTCCAGAGAAAAACATTTTTAAACATTTTCCTTCGATATATGGCTGCCAACCTGTGTGAACTATGACGTCATACTGATAAAACTTTATTCCTTGTGGCTCGTAGTTTTGTAAGCGCCCATATAGAAATCACTGCTCGCAATTATGAATGGCCATTCTTGGGACGGACGAGCCATGAGAAATAGAGTTTGATAAAAATGACAAAATAGGATAACATCATCATTGCAACAAGCAGTGTGAAAAGGCATTGCCATGGGAATGGGTAGCGTGGGATGGCATTGTCATCGACACAGGCGGCGTTCAGAACCCAGTATAACTGCTCGCAATTACAAGTGGCACATCGAGTTATTATGATTATTCTTCTTTAACGACAAAAAATGTTCACACGTTCTTGTCAGGTTAGCCAGAATGCTTGGCCCAAGTCTTTCACGAACCAGCTGCCTCGGCCTCACATTTGACTAAGGCTAGAGCAGGAATTTGGAACTTGTTCATATCTCGCCTACTCTTTGCAATTTAACATCTACCAACTTATGCTGGGAGACAGGACTCCCAGTTTAACGTCAATCTGAGGGACGACATACATTGATGAATGACCCTGCCTATGAAACACCAGAACAGTTTATAGCTGGGTTGAGATTCAAATCCAGGCTGGACAGCTTAGAGGCGAGTGGGTGTTACGAATGGGGTCATGCATCAATTATCGGTCACAATTCGGCTGTAAGGATATCAGGGGCAATATCACACATCAGACTTGAAGCCATGGCTGGGAGAAATGACATACGAGGCCCCAAGATATAAGTTATAAACAATCCATGTGCAGTCCACAAGATTTTACAGGTACAAAAATCGGATAGGCAATGAGATACATCATTCATGCATAAAGACTCATTTGAGCACCTTACTTAGAGGCCAAGCAAGTTGAGACGGCTCGGATCCGTTTGTCTGTGGGGAATGTGATAAGCATAGAATGCTTCAAAGCAGGTCGGGGGCGTATTCCATTACCAATCAGCTTGATGAGTGCTCGCCATGTGGCTTAAGCACTCAAGCAAGAACTCCATTGAAAAGGTTGATAAGGAACGACTGGCTCGGCAAGCATATTGGTAATGGAACACAGCCCTCAGGCTTGCTCCAAAATTATTTCCGTAGCTACTATTTAAAAATTAACAGAGGTGACTGTTTAAAAGGGTAACCATATGTTGGAAAGAATTTACAGAATAGTTTGTGGTTAAAATAATTTTTACTTCCAGTCCCCACAAAATGCCACACTGAGCTATTTATATACAGCTTAACATGATGTTCGTCCAAGGCGGAAATCCCCCTTGGGGAGGGGGGCAAGTTAAGTCACTACTACCTCCGTTGTGTGACCCTTAGTCCCCCTGGTAAGTTTGGTTGAGATTGGATAAGTTATGACCAAATGTATTGTGGTCAGACAGACAGACAGACACCAAATTGCATATTTCAGTATTATCAAGTGTTTTATCTGATTAATCGTGAAGCATATCAAAAAAAATTCTAACAGCGGCTTAACATGTCTCTTACATGTTTCGGATGACCTTAACGTAGACCGTTGGCGAAGTTTGAACAAATTTTACACACATCTACGACACATAAGTACAAATAAGCTGTGTAAGTTTCATTTTGATATTTTGAAAAGTTTTTGAGACATGGTAATCATAAAATCACAAAAAGTTCCATTTGATTACGATTCGGATTATAATTGTTATGGAAATCAATGACATGTCAAAACAGCTAAATTGATCGTTCTGATTTTTGGTAAACCAATTAATTGACCCAATATGGAAATCCTATTCAAATTTCAAGTCAATTGGATGAAAATTGACGATTTTAGAAATTTAACCTCGAGGTCCAAATTTTTGACCTTGGCTGCTTGAGAAAATGGCTAACCGGAAGTGATTGACCTACTGCTGATGCAAAAGCACTGGTCGAGTAGAATATACTGATGCAAACGGAAAATCTCAACAGTGACTATATGCCAAGTTTCCTCAAATGTTAGGAAAAAGGTCCTTGCTGTGAGCTTAACCTTTGACCTTTTGACCTAAAAATAAAACAATAGACTTCTAATTTTTGACTGGCTCTATGTCAGTTGGTTAAGTTTTGGTGCGTCTCAAAAAGTATGCCAGGAAACATGACCTTGACCTCAAAAACAATAGGCTTCTAGCTATTAACTAGCTCAAGGTCAGTTGGTTAAGTTTCATGAAGATCGATGTGGAATTGTGAACTGCAGGGGATTGAAAGACAGACAGACAGACAGACAAACAAATCAAAAGGAATTTGTACGATCTCTGTGTCTCTTTCAGCATGGAAAGATCAAGGGAAGTACGGGAACAAATGGTGAATGAACCTTAGGGGAAACCCATCCCCCCTCTATCCAGGATGCGGTTGCGAACGTCAATCATCGACGAACTCTGCTCCAGCCAATGGGAGCTCGAGGTGAAGATGATGAGCTGACCAATAGACGTTCGGATTAACTGTGACGTCATTACGGTTGAACCAATCAGTGTCTACCTTGTAGAAACTTGCGTATATAAGCACGCGCCTTCACTTCCTCCTTCACTTGCTGCGATCTTACCCTGAAGAGTGCAGCATGAAAAGCTTCGGTCACTATTATGTTGTGTTTGTTTGTATCCATATTGAAGTTCTGCAATACCAAATATCTGTTTATTTATCTTAAACGACAGGACAGACTGTGCAAAATCCTGGATTAAGGATAGACACAAAACACAATAACTTACCATAGAAGCAAAATAAACCCTTGCCCCATCACCAAATAAACAAAAAATATGAACACATACCCGTAATCACTCATGCATAATCCGGTCATGTATAATACGCAGGGTACTTTTCAGATACAATTTTCAGGAAAATACCAACTTACATGTACAACCTGCACCCCAGAAATGAAGTCCAGCAAAAAATGAACTCCAGCTCAGGACTGGAAATGTAGTTAACTCAAAAGCAGTGCGTTGCCGATTTTTGGAGAAAGCCATTTTAGATGGTGTTTAATTCAGTATAACAGATGATGAAACAAACCATGATGGATTCTAACTTGTATGAAACAAAATATGATGAACAACATGGCATGCATCTACAGCGTGCTAGCCAATGGTGCAGTACACCCATGCATAACGAGAGCCTCGACCAATGGATGGTGACGATTCTAAACCAATGGGCACCATAGCCGTCAAGCAGCACAGGCCAATAGCACATTGCCTAGATTACTTCTAATCAGGACAAAATGCCCAACCTGGGGGCTGGTGATTCTTCCTCTTCCACCCATGGCATGCAGAGAGAGGGAGGAGGTGCCATGGCATGCCATGCCATGAACTGCAGGCTGGGAGCAAAAATGTGGGGTCACCCAGGGTGCCTTCAACACACCCAGATCCCACCCGGTTCAACACGAGAGACAAGTAGCAGTACATCTTTCACTCTTTATATCAAAATAGACCATGCCCGTCTCTCTCCTAGACAGTATATGCCAGACAATTATCCCAAACACATCCTTAAATATCCATTTGAAAAGTCAAATCAACTACATGAAACACAAAGGGTGTGTAGGCCATATAACAAGCTACTTCCCCTTACACCATAAATGTAACAATATTAATTACAAATGTTGCGGATAATTATATGTCTGTATTATTTAATCAAAACACATTGATGAACACTAAACATATGAAGAGTATGGCATTGTCTTTTTACACGATATTTTTAATGTATGATAAATGCAATTGAAGAAAAGTGAAATGATTTGTAAAATAAGTTCTACTTTCGGTGTGTCAGAAGACTACGACAAAACCATCATGTTTGGCAGTTTGAGATGCTCCTTCTGAAAGTAAAGATTAGAGTTAGGTCAGTAATAAGACAGGGGTCTCGAAGTCAGAGAGGGGATAATGCATGGAATGGTCTCTGGAAAGGTAATGGAAGCAGAAAGAGTAATAAGTTAAATTTGGAATTATATCGGAACCTAAAGCATTGAAGATGGAGGGGTGCAGGGATATTGGCAGGGTTTATGTCACTGAAGATCCACTTACCTCCTTGCGCTGGTGATAGGTTTGTGGCACGCGAATGTGGGCCGTAAGGTTGCCACCTGTCCGTGGATCCAAAACATGGGCAACGGATGCCATCAGGTCATACATCACACTTTCTTCTTTGTTCACATCACCCTGAGAGTGCCCACAATCAAAAGAGCCACCGTCTCATAATAACCAACCATAAAATAACAACAGATCACTGCTGTTTCAACGCTTCTTCTTTTAAAAAAAAAACAAAAACAAATAAAAACTCAAACAACAATGGAAATTCGAAAAATCAGTTGCATTTATACATCCAAGTAATATATTTACGATGGCATTCAAAGTCAATGAGACAAAACGAAGTGAAAATGTGAACTTCAGCAGAATTTACTTGAATCTTCGAATACCATGTTCCTGTGAATACAAGAGGGCTTTGCCATTCGTGGGGGTTAAGTTCATCAAAATCCCCGTTAACCACAAATCCGTGGTGTGCACACTTAAGGGCAACCCAGATAGCTCAGGTGGCAGAGCACTGGTGTGGTTTTCCAGAGGACCTGGGTTCAATTCTTGGTCTGGGCCCATAATTTTTTCCCACATATACATATAATCTTTATTTCCTGTTCATTTGAAATAAAATAAAGTTTATTTTCTTGCGTTATTAAGATCATTATTAAGGCTATGTTGATGTTGGCGTCGACAAAGATGAATTGATAATTAAAAGTGAATAAATGTGGAAAATAGTTCACCAACCCATGATTATTTGAGCACACTGACCATAATCCACAAACCTTGCCTCAATAAATTCATCGCGACGGAGCGAATCCGTGGAGGGGAAACCCAAGAACGACAAGGCCCTGCTGCATACCTCAACAGCCAATGGAACAGGACAGACAGGGCCAAGGGGGATTACCTTTACCTTTGCCATGAGCAAAACAAATAAAAAATGTCAAAAAAGTGAGCATGATGGCACCTGATCTGCCGTGCAGTTCTCCCAATGCAGTTGCTCGTCATCATCGATGCTTGTTTGCAAGCTGTATGGAATCCATATGAACTTCCTCTCGCGAAGGGACTTCTGCAGCTCCAATCCATCAGCTGACTTTCGCCTGCAGATGAAGTACGATTCAGCTACTTGATTCATTTCATTCCATCAATAAGTTGAGGTTTTGCAAAAAAAAGCAGGACATGTCATCAGGATTCACACAAATACCGAAACAAAATCTGTAAAGGGCAAATACCAGTTCCTGCTTTGTGTACTGTGCACTCGTTTTTCTTCTTCGGAGTTAACCGCTTTCTTGAATGCAATCTGATTAGTTGGAGACAAAACAGAAAATGTGTTTGTTTTTACAGATACAAAATAAGGTAAATTTACCAAACAATAATTACATCCATGAAACGATGAATGCATTTCTCCATGAATGATAAATCATCCAGAGCTCAACATTTTCAGAATGAATCAAGTTTATGACCAAGAGTTCACATCAAAACTTTTGTCCAATATGGTACGTTGCAATGTTCTGTAATAATTGATGTTTTGTTTACAGACAACACTACATCTATATAATAATACACCTGTCTATCCATCCATGTGTAACATTTTGTTACAACCATTGGTTGGACAGCTGGCCTGACTCCACCCACATTTCAACCTGAAAAATCCTACGGCCGCCATATTGGTAATATGCGAAGCCAAGTACATCTTCGGAGCTGCCATACTCACAATTGCCATGCCCTCCCTATAAGTTTTCACTTCAGTGTAAAACGACCAAAGCGAGTGCTGAAAGGATCATCAAATAGCGAAAGTTTGGAGCCGACAGACATCACGGGCCTTGCGAAGATCGCAGCATGTATATGCCTCAGCGATCGAGGCAGCGTTCTGTTGTCTAGACACTGCCCAAATAACTATGGAGCATTCTCTCAAGCAGGGCCTTTACAGTGGAGGTTTTGTGGGTCCTTTCCATGATTTCTGACTATGTTCTCTTAAATGACTTGACCAGGGACTATAAAACCCATGTCATTATAATGATTGACTTTTAACGATGTGTATATATGCATTAGGAAGAAGATAATTGGTTTTGGTTCATTTATTAGCACAATTGGGCTGCTCATGGTCACTTGGGATTTGCAATTCCACAGGGTTTCCGCATATCCTGCGGGATTGCGAGTCGGATTGGCAACCGTGATGGGCCATGACATGTCGGAGCCGATTCGATCGTGGTTTCTGTGGAGTCGGTGATGGCATGATAGGGGAGGGGGAAGTGTTCAATATTCTGCTGTTTCAATATACTGTTTCATGAGGCAATGAAGAATATGTAATGATCAATGTGGGAATGTCCTTTTGCTTTTATGAGTAGGAGGAGAGTGAGGAGGGAAGAACAGAGTTGGTGTTGGGAGTGGGGGGGTGAGTAAAGATGGGACAGAGGTTGCGGCTTTGGGGTGGGGGGTGTTGACAAGTTGTGGGGTGGGTGGGGAGGGTGTTGAATACTTGATGGGGGAAGGGGATTGATACCATCGGGTTGTGAGGGGAGGGGGAGAGATGGGAAGTGGAATTTGAGGGCTTGGGGTTTGAGGAGGGTGGGGGGAGTTGATGAATTGGGATTTGTAAGGGGGTGAATTTTTTTTTTGTATACATAGTGAATGCTTGTGGAAGAGCTAAAACGCAGAACTGATCAAGACGAAACATAACAAAGGGAACAGCAGAAGGAGAAGGGGGAAATGCCACCAGCCGGGCTGAGGGAGAAAATAGACAGAGACGAACAAACAAGGGATGCAGGTAATGAGGGGTAGGGGAGAAAACAAGAGATAGATACAAAGGCAAAATTTGGGGGAGGGGTGGGGGGTGGTTTAACGATGATGTCTGTGGTCAGGATGTGGATCTCGGATCACCTTTTGAGGATCCCTGGCACTCTAATGACAGATTCATTCAATTCCGAAGCAACAATGACCAATTAAATATTTCTTCCCCAAAAATTCCACTTTACGTGAGCAAAGAGGCTCCTTTAGAAGAGCGCTTGAAGCAACACAGCACTGCAGTACAAATGGCTATCCGTATCAGTACTCACACACAAGTGATACCGGTCTCTTTTATTAAATACTACCCAACAATGCAGTGTTGATTTCAGAGATAACTTATTTGGGGAAAGTTGATATTGATGTAAACACAATTGCCTCTACCACCGAAGGTGGATGAAGGTCACATGTCTTTCCCCCTGTCTGTCTGTTTGTCTGTGAGCAGGATAGCACAAAAGGTTGTGGACAGATTCAAACGAAACTCGGTGGACAGGTTTGGTGTGTGACAGGGACGAATTGATTTGGTGAAGATCCGAATCTGGATCCGACACTTTTAAAAAAAATTTTGAAGTGATTCTTTTCTATTGCGGGAGAGGGCCAGAAGCAATATATAACAGAATATTTGAATATGTTGCGGACGAGTTATGACAAAACTAGGTGAACAAGTTGGATAGGTGACAAAAACAAGTCGATTCGATTTTGGTTCAGGTCTGATACAGATCTGGGCTACAAGTGGGATACAAAACAAACTGTTCAGCCTGGTTGAGGTATGTGTTCTTCCGAGTGCCGTTCTAGTTTGAAGAAGAGAAACAAAAGCACAGCCAACCAAAAAAATTGCATTCAGTACAATTCCACCAATTTTGTAATAAACAGGAAAGTTCAAGATTACTCTCATCAGTTATCCATATTTATAAAATTAGCACCGCAAAGCGGGCGTAACCCCTCAGCCCCTTGACGCAAACCAATTTCAAGATGGTGGCCATATTGAAAATCGCAGCATGCCCATTTTCGAAAGGAACCTTCCTCTACTCAACCCCAACACACCCAGCAAAAATGGATTTAATAGGACAAGGCGTTCTCCTCAAAATTGACGGATACCAATTTCAAGATGGCTGCCGTGGTGGCCACAGTGAAAATCGCAGCATGCCCATTTTGGAAAGCAACCTTCCTCTACTCAACCTCATTATACCTTGCCAGAATAAAATCAATGTGTGAAGCCGTTCTCAAGTTATTGTCCGGAAACCAAATTCAAGATGCCTGCTCTTGCCGCCATATTGGATATCGGATTGCGCTGTATATCGAAAGGAACCTTCCTCTAAACACCCCCATTATATCATACAAAAATGAAATCAATAAGTCAAGCCGTTCTCAAGTTATTGTCCGGAAACCAAACTCAAGATGGCTGCCCTCGCCGCCATATTGGATATCGGATTGTGCTGTTTATCGAAAGGAACCTTCCTCTACCCAGCCCAACACATACTGTAAAAATGGATTTCATCAGACAAGGCGTTCTCGAAATTGACGGAAACCAAAAGTTGACAGACGCCCGGACAACGCCTGTGCCAACAATTCCCCTTAGCGAATTCGGGCTGAGGGGTAAAAATGAAAAGCGTGGTCCGTGAGGCGGTGAAACCGTCTGGGAAGCCCTGTCATTTACGCCAATTAATCACATATTGTTTGAATGTTCGTTGCACACCACACAAACGTCTATAAATTACATACTATTGGAATGTTCTTTTCACAGTGAAGCTGTGACAATACGTCTAAAGACCCAAAAGTCCCCGAAGACCCAAAAATCCCAGACGACATCTTTGTAATCTCAAGTCTGAACTCTCAAACCTGTCTCCCTCCTCCAAATCCTGTTGACATCTAGTTAAGTCTGTTTCTGGTGTATATTCCCCTCCATCCCCTCCCTTACCTCAATGGCCACACAGCTGACACTGCACGTGAAAAGGCTGAATGACTAAACTCCATGATTGCTTCCAAATATTGTCCCAACCCCATCAATTTCTGCACCTACCTTACCCAATCGCACCCAGTTGTTCCTGCACTCTGTGTCCTTTTCTCGTGAAAAAGTGGAGAGCTTGCCACTCACTGTTCTATTCACCCTCTCATTTGCTCAAGGTCATCTACCCTCTGCTTGGAAATCAGCAAACATTACCACTCTGCATAAAAAGGTGCAAAAACAGATCCCTGCATCTGCAGACCAATCAGCCTTCTCCCAATCATCAGCAAGGTTATGGAATCCATCAATGCTTCAGACATTAAATCCTTCCCCTTCTCCAATGGCTTGATTTCCGATCATCAATTTGGAATCAGACCAGGTCACTCTACCCTGGAAATGCTGCTTCTGTTCTCCCAACAATGGATGGAGGTTCTCAATGCTAGACATGAAATCAGAGCCGTATCCCGAGACATATCGCTTGCCTTCGATACGGTCTGGCACCCTGCCATGCTCACTAAACTCTCTCCCTATGGTATCCAAGGCCATCTCCACTTATGGCTCACAGACTTTCTCTCCTGTCGCAGTCAACGTGTGGCCCTAAATGGAGTTCTTTCTTCCCCTCTTCCTGTCCAGGCTTGAGTTCCTCAAGGTAGCGTTCTGGGCCCTGTTCTTTTTCTGGTTTTCATCAATGATCTCTCCCACTCTCTGGAAAATCCTCTTTATCTCTTTGCCGATTACTCCACCCTTTGCCGTATCACGTCATCCCTCAGATATAAGCAAGCAGCAGCCTCTTCACTCTCTGCAGATCTGGATAAAATCACAAGCTGGTCCAACACATGGAACATGTCTTTCAATCCTGACAAATCTCACAGGCTCACTGTGTCTCTCTAAAAGGACTGTCTGCAAAATCCCCCCCCCCCACATTTACATTCTCAACAATCGTCTTGAAGAAGTCCTTTCATTCAAGCTTCTGGGTCTCACTATCTGCCATGATCTTTCCAAAGCCGGTCGCCGACTAGGCATCCTTCATTGTCGTTGTGCAAAGTCCTTCCTCGGCCCACCTGAGCTCCTGACCACATTCAAAGCTTTTGTCCGCAGCCTGATGGAGTACTGCTCTCCTCTCTGGTCTGCTGCTCCTGCCTCTCATATTTCTCGGCTTCACGCTGTGGAAACCAAGGCATTTAGGATCATTAGTATCTCCCGCGATGAGGCTGAGTTTTTGGGTCTCTCACTCTACCATCACAGGCAGGTCGGTGGTCTTTCTTTCTTCTACCATGTCCTCTCCAGTCTTGCCCCCCCCCCTCTTGCTCTGTCTGTGATATGCCCCCCACCCCCCACATTTCCGCAGGGCGCTCAAGCTCTGCCAGCAACTCCTTCTGGCAAAACCACCAAAAACAAGAATCACTGCTCACCTTCACTTCTTCATTCCTCTTTTTCCCCACCTATGGAACAAACTCCCACACTCTCTACAATCCCACTCTTCCCTCCAGGTCTTCAAAACAGCTGTTCACCACCATCTCTTATCTTCCTCCATCCAAAACCACGATCTCTTCTACCCCCGTTAATCCACACCAAACCCACCTCCTTCAAATTCACTGCTTTCCTTCCTGAAGGTCCCTGTATGTCCATCTTGTATACCCCATGTTCCCTGCCCCATTCCTCTCCCTTTCACAGATCTCTTAATGTCTCCGTTCCCCACTGTTTTGTCCTCCCCTCTCCTGCCCCTCTTATCTCCTGCTCCCCTTGTTCGTTCTGTGTTTTAACTCTCATATGAGCCTCGGCATTGTATTAAAGAAAAAGAAGACCCCGAAGACCCCTGAGACCTTCACACCATTTAGACCCCTTACGGCTTACACCCTTCAGATAGATGAGACAGCTTCGACCACTTGGATCTTCTTATATCACAAATGAAATTTAAAATAAATATAATATCACCAATACTACAAATAAATTTGTAGAAAAGAAATGTTTGTATTATGATTGGTGCAAATCATGCCAACAAAGCAAATCTGTGACGTCAATCTCTGCAACGACACGTGGAGAGGCGAGCATAGTGAGCCGATCCACGCAAGTCACTTATAAAATGATCGAAGTTTCATTAGTGATGTTTAGTCAGCGACGCACAGATTAGCCATACGTACGTCACTGGAATGAAGGCTACATTTCTATCTACCCTTCAGTTACTTGCTACGTTTGGGTCACTTGCCAATAAAATGAGTGAAAAGGAGCTTAAATGTTAAGCGTGCCATCGTCATCAATTGACTGTTCAACCCAGGTGGCATTATATGGTGTTACAGGGATGCATATGAATGAGGCTTGGAACACCTTTCCGCTCATACACTTTGGGGAAGTAAAACTTTGGCACGTATTAGACGATTGCAGACATTCGTTTGCAGAACATTTTGAATTCCCCCAATTATAAGCAGTGATCCCATACAAACCTCAGACTGGGTTTTCCAAAATTCAATGTCCTTGGTGGAGTTCACCTGACAGTTTACCACCAGAACATCAGGCAATTGCTGCAATATGCGTGTTTGCACCTGCACAAAGGGGCAGCACACACTTTACATGTACACATAGTATTATGTTACATTATGAGAAGGGAAACATTTAGAATGGCTGTGAACAATAATTTTGACCAATGACATTTAAGACAATTTGTTTGCCTGTGATGATGTTTTCAAGTCCACATTTGCAAACAACAAAGCACAAATGGTCAACAGAGAAAGTGAGGTGAAACTCCAACAGGACAAAAAAAAAAAATCATGGATCCATAACAACAGGACACAGTTCTTGCAGATGAAAGGGGACAGGGTCTCAGTCAGTGTGTGTAGTGGTGCAAAGAAGGAAAATTGGAAAGGCCATGAGGTAGTAGTGGGTATCGGACTGGTAAGCTTGGAGGGAAGAAGTTGAGAAAACAAACTCAGGAATACAGGTCATTAAGGGAGAGAAAGGGGGATGGAGGTGAGCATACAACCTGTCATGGATTTCCCCATATGTCAATGACATGGGAACCTTTGATCCTGCAGCCTTACAATAAGCAAGATGGAAGGGAGATATCGAGTAACTGTCTGAAGTGGAGTGCGATATTCCATGATGCTTCAAATATTGACCGAATACATTATTAATTTGAAGGTGAGAATGTTTGAAGAGCTATTGTCCAGAAGAGATTTCCAAAGTAGCAGTCAGCTTGGAAATATGATACAGTGCATATAGAAAGTCTACGCCCCCCACCCCCTCCCCGCCCCCCGACAAAATTTTCACCTTTTGTTTCCTTATTGGCTGGAATTAAATTGCATTGAATCAGACTTTTTCCACCTTTATTTTCACATCGGTAACACACAACTTCCAAGTGAAAAACAAATTCTACAAATTTCAGAAAGTTAATTAAAATACAAAACTAGAATATCTTGGTTGGATAAGTGTTCCCCCCCCCCTTATAATAGCAATTATAATTAGCTCAGGTGTAACCAATCACTTTCAATATCACACAAGTTAATTGGCCTCCACCTGTGTTAAATTGCAGTTAATCTCATTATTTCAGAATAAAATCAGCTGTTCCTGCAGGTTTCCTCTGCTGGGGAGTGAATTTCACAGTAAAGACTCAACCATGAGCACCAAGGAGCTTTCAAAAGACCTCCGAGATAAAGTTGTGGAAAGGCACAGATCAGGGGATGGGGATAAAAAAATTTCAAAGACCTTGAATGTCTCTTGGAGCACAGTCAAGACAATCATTAAGAAGTGGAAGGCGTATGGTACCACCGAGACCCTGTCTATATCAGGCCGTCGCTCCAAACTGGATGACCAAGCAAGGAGGAGAATGATTGGAGAGGCCACCAAGAGGCCAATGGCAACTTTGAAAGAGCTGCGGGC
Organism: Eptatretus burgeri; assembly: GCF_056783735.1. Lineage (NCBI taxonomy): Eukaryota > Metazoa > Chordata > Myxini > Myxiniformes > Myxinidae > Eptatretus > Eptatretus burgeri. The sequence goes on from NC_140963.1 coordinate 98,758,008, forward strand.
CTTTACAGCAAAGACAGCTCACAGTGTGCATGTGACAGCAACATCCAACGAACTCCAAAAGTCTGATAATTACGTTAGGGTGGCAAGAAGGAAGCCATTATTCAAAAAAGCCAGCCTTGAGTCCTGTTCATGTATGCAAAAAAAAAACACTCTGGAGATTTTGAAGCCATGTGGCAAAAAGTTTTATGGTCTGACAAAACCAAGATGGAACTTTTTGGCCTAATTGCAAAATGTTATGTTTGGCACAGACAATCACCCAAACAACACCATCCCTACTGTGAAGCATGGTGGTGGCAGCATCATGGTAATGGGATGTTACTCATTAGCAGGAGCTGGGGCATTGTCAGGATGGAAGGGAAAAATCGATGGAGCAAAATACAGAAAAATCTGAGAAGAAAATTTGTTGCCCTCTGCAAGAAAGCTGAAATTGGGACGCAAGTTCACCTTTCAGAATGACAATGACCCGAAGCCCACAGCCAAAGCTACACTGGAGTAGCTAAGGTTAAGGAACAATAAGATAAATGTCCTTGAGTGGTCCAGTCAGAGCCCGGACCTAAATTCAATTGAAAATCTGTGGCATGACTTGAAGATTGCTCTCCATCAACGCTCCCCACGCAACTTCACTGAGCTTGAACAGTTTTGTTCAGAAGAATGGGCAAATACTGCCCAATCAAGGTGTGCAAACATGGTAAAGACCTACCCCAACACTCACAGATGTAATTGCTGTCAAAGGTGCTTCCACCAAGTATTAACTCAAGGGGGTGGACACTTATCCAACCAAGATATTCCAGTTTTGTATTTTTAATTAACTTTCTGAAATTTGTTATTCACTTTCCTGTTTTTTGTATACCTTGTCGAGCCTCGTATGAGAGCGAACACACAACGCACAGCAAAGGGGGGGGGGGGGGGAGGGGGCACGAGACAATCGGGGCAGGAGTGGGAAGCACAAAACAGTGGGGAACAGAGACATTAGGAGATCTGAGGAAGGGAGAGGGATGGGGTGGGGAACATGGGGTATATAAGATGGACATTGCAGGGTCTTTCAGAAAGGAAAGCAGGGAATTTTAAGGAGGTGGGTTTGGCGTGGATTAACGGGATTAGAAAAGATCGAGGATTTGGATGGGGGACAATAAGACGTGGTGGTGAACAGCTGTTTTGAAGACCTGGAGGGAAGAATGGGATTGAATAGAGTGAGGGAGTTTAAAGGTGGGAAAAAAAGAGGAATAAAAGAGTGAAGGTGAGCAGTGAGTCGTGATGTTGGTAGTTTTTCCAGAAGGGGGTTGTTGGCGGACCTTGAGCGCCCTGTGGAAATATGGTGGGGACAAATCGCAGACAATGCAAGGGGGGCGAGACTGGAGAAGAGATGGTAGAAGACAGAAAGACCATCGACCTGCCTGCGGTGAGAGAGTGAGAGGCCCAAAGACTCAGCCTCATCACGGGAGATACCAATGTTCCGAAATGCTTTGGTTTCCACAGCGTGAAGCCGAGAAAGGTGAGAGGCAGGAGCACCAGCCCAGAGGGGAGAGCAGTACTCCATCAGGCTGTGGACGGAAGCTTAGTATTGGTCAGGAGCTCAGGTGGGCCGAGGAAGGACTTTGCATGACGGAGGATTCCCAGTCGGCGACTGGCTTTTGAGGCCAGGTTGGAAATGTGGCTTTCCAAGGAAAGATCATGGCAGATAGTGAGAGGCAGAAGCTTGAATGAAAGGACTTCTTTCAGAGGATTGTTGAGAAGGTAGATTTGGGGGGAGGGGGGTTCCAAATGGTCCTTTTGGGGAGACATAGTGAGATTGTGAGATTTGTCATGATTGAAAGACATGGTTCATGTGGTATTGGACCAGTTTGTGATTTTACCCTGATCTGCAGTGAGCGAAGAAGCTGCTGCATGCCAGTCTGAGGGATGACAGATGGTACGGCAGAGGGTGGAGTCTCTTCACTGCGTTGGAGTAGTGACCTGTCCAGGATTGTGCCCAATGGCCCAGGAGACTGCTTCAGCAGCACTGACACTCTTTACAGAGTATGGTCACAGTGGATGTAATCCACAACTTCCAAGCGGGATTTGAACTCAGGACCGTAGGATCCCAAACCCACCACCCTAACCATCAAGCCAACAACTCTTCAGGATCCCCTGAAACACCCAGCACCCCATATTCACACTCAACCTGTGCACAAACTCCTCAGCTATCCCCTCATCCTTGAGCTTGCCAACATCCAGCTTGGGTGAGATGGTACATTCTCTTGGATTTCAGCCACAGCTTCAGAGTTGCTAAAACAAGCCTGTGGTCAAGATTGACGTGAACTGAGCACTTCGATAGACCATGCAGTTCTAGAGCATCCTCCAGCGACCATCAACGAGCACATGGTCAATCTCCTTTGCCACATCACCAGCGTTGGGATAACAGGTCCAGCAATGTGGCTGTGGGTGTTAAAACCATGAAGCAGCCACCCTAAGTCCACGACATCTTGCAATGTCAAGGAAACTTGGTGCTATTCTGGTTCACAGTTCCAGATCCATGGGGACCAACAAACATCTCCGAACCATACATATCAGTTCCAGTCGATGTATTGAAATCTCTCAAGACTGGAACAGTATCTTGACTGGGGCACTGATCAACCGCAGACTCGAGCGCTACATCGAACGTCTCCTTCACGGAGAGATCACTCGCCTCGGTCGGAGCATCTACAGAGACCTGGGAAATGACACCCGGAGTGACGAATCCTCAGTCTCATAATACACTCATTGACCGGTGTTACCTTCCTTGTCATGGGGGTCAGTTTGTTGGACATAGCCACAGCAACTCCTTGGGCAAGGTAAATGTTGTGGGTTATGATGTGTAAATGACGGTGGAAGAAAAGTCTGATTTGATACGCTTTAATTCCAGGTTATAAGGCAACAAAAGGTGAAAATTATGAAGGGGGGTGTTGACTTTCTATAGGCACTGTATATAAACTTGGTCTCGGGGAGGGGAACAAGCAAAGGGTTTGTGGGGGAAAGCATGCAAGCTGAGCGTACAAATGTTGTTGGGTGTGGAGTTAAGAGGGCAGGATTAGGACCAGGAGAAAGCCGATTAAAGACTGCAAGACTTCAAAATTGCCATCGGTAAGTGAGAAGCACATCTCTAAGTTCATTCTCCTGGAAAGAAATGCCAATAACAGGTATCACCTTAGAATCCACAGCCTCAAAGGTATAAGTGTAGAAGTAGCAAACACCAGTCCAAAATGGTGAATGACACATCATGACACTTTAAAGATACACCATCTAAAAATTATAAGCTGAGAAACTTCAAGGAGACACTTTGCACTGTGAAGAATTTCCACACTGTGGCTGGCTTTGGAGGCCAGCTTGGAGATGTGACGTGTCGAGTACAGGTTGTAGCTGTTGATGAGGCCTATGAGCTCCAGAGACTAGATCTTTCAAAGAGACTTTAACCATTCCAGATGTGTATCATATAATTGGGGGTTAGCAAGATGGTCCTTATAGAGGGACAAAGTGTTAGTGTGGGATTTTCCTGTAATAAAATTAATATTTCAGGAAAATGATCAGTTGCTTAAGTCGTCTGTTCTTGATTTCACGAAGGCCCTTCAGGTTTTGCTGTGACCCTTACCCAATTTATAAGCGTTCGCTGTTACGACACAAAGTCATGATGCATGAATATGCAATCTAAATTAATCTTAAGTCCCTTATACATATACTATAACGGAAGATGCTCTGAAGGTCTCTCCTCCATTGTTCTCCCCGAGCATGCCTTCAGACATTGCACATGTTGTACAGTTTCTTCACACTCCAAAACTGTATCTATCCTAAGGGCCAAATGTTTCATACACCTTCACCTTTTTTCCTCGTGCTGCTCCACTCTGGAACTCCTTACCGGTGTCCACCTTTCCCTCATCCTACTACCTCCCGCAATTCAAGAGGAATGTTAACAAATTTCTTCTGTTCTCTCTTTCAAACTTTCCTTTGGTATCCCCCACCCAGAGTTGCCTTTGGCCTTGTGAAGGGTGTGCTCTATTAAAAAAAACAATTACAGTATGTTTGAATTCAGACCAACCTCCAAGTCATCCAAACCTTTTGAGCACAGTACAAGCAGAGTACATTAAAGAGCAGGTTGTGGGTCACCAAACATATTCTGAAAATTTATCAATATGATTATATGTGCATTAAATAGTTCGATGCAAACTATTGCGGTTGCCTAACTATTGGGAAAATTAATGAAATTTAACTCCGAAGTTTCTATTTCTCGAGGCTGTTGAAAAAAAAACACAGCCGCGTGGCATATATGGATGGTGACGTCACGTTCTCCAAAACAAAGCGGACGCTCACTCGCTCATTGAAGAAGTGTCCAGTTCAGCGGGCCGTTCTTTCGCTTTTTTGAGCTTGCAACTGTCTATATTATCCTTTTTTATTTTGAATTATTGTAGAATAAAGTTATTTGGATATTTGTACATCATGCCTCGTACGTGTGTCGTCATGTTTTGTGAAAATGGCTGGAAAACGGGTAATCCCTCCCACTGATTCCCGAAGGAATCAAACATTCGCTAGCAGTGGATAAGATTTGTACAAACAAAACGGGCGAATTTTCCCCCAAAGAAAACGGGTAAAGAGGACCCTTTGGACAGACTTGTCATTTGTGGTGACCATTTCACAGCCGAGGATTACGAAGGCATAGACACATCTGATCACCACTCTGTGAATACAAGTTGTTGTTTGACAAGTTCTCCAGATAATGCTCTGTCACAGAATCAATTCTTGAGTTTTAGTGAGAAAAACCTTTAAATGTATTCTTAAAGAGTACAATGGAAAAACACATAAATAAACTTTGTGAAAAACACAAGCATGAAAAAAAATTCTCAACAAATCAACTTATTGTTGATTAAATTACTTTTTTAACAGCATCAGCAAATTGGGCTATTTCATTTCAATTGTAAAAAAATTGATCAATTTTCCACTTTTTTTTCCTAAATTTGGTAGAATATTTCCCAATGAGGCTAAACATGTTTTGGTATTTATATGCCACAACAGTCTCTTGAAAGTTGGGGTTTGTTCCAACTGTTCACGTTCGCTGGGGTCAAGCTCAGCGGTCAGAAAGACTTCAATGCCAAGGCTACGGTGTGTAATATATTTGGGTCCATTATCGATTCATTCTATTTCTGACTATTGAGTGACTAGAGGGTTAAAATTATTATATCAAGTCACAGACGAATCAAACTTTACATTATTTTATGCATCGAACAAGAAAATGAAAATCTACAAACCAATCTGTCTGGTGGAATCTGTCAGTGTGAACTGCCGGACAGTCAGTCCTGCCATTTGTACACGAAATAGGCCGTTTTCTGGTACTTGCAGGTGGCTCAAATTTATATGGCTCAGGGCCAGAAACTCCATAGTATAAATTCCCATCATCCTCCGACTCGTCCTCGGCAATATCGGAATGAAAACGCTCAATTTCATCGCCGCTGAAATCACTCTCTGATTCGCATCTCGCCATTGTTCACACGCTGTTTCCGAATGTTCACGAAGTTTTCGGAGAACGTGACGTCATAGCATCTTCGGTAACTTCCGGTCTGTTTTTCGATCACTGACAAAAGTTTTGACTTAAAAGTTAATTTTAGCATATTTCGATTTTAAATGTAAGAAGATAATTGCCCAACGATTATTGATGCGATTGCAACCTTCGAATCACGCGGTCATCAGCGACCGAAAACCTGGTCTTTAATTACCTCCAGCACCAAATGTGGAAGGAGGTTATGTTTTCACCCCTCTCTGTCTGTTTGCCTGTTTGTTTGTTTGACTGTGTGCAGGATATCTCAAAAAGTTGTGGACAGATTCGGATAAAAGTTGAAGAGGGTCGGTGTGTGACAAGGACAAACTGATTTGATTTTGGTGAAGATCTGGATCCTAGAATTCTTTAAGTGATTCTTCAATGTTGAGAGATAGGGCTGAAAACAATATATAGCATGATATCTCAAAAGGTTGTGGACGGATTCAGATGAAATTCGGTGGACATGTTGAGTGTGAGACAAGGAAGAGTTGATTCAATTTTGGTGAAGATCCGAATCTGATAATTTTTAAAGTGATTCTTCACCATTGAGAGATCGGGTTAAACTAATATATAGCACGATATCTCAAAAAGTTGTGGACGGATTCGGACGAAACTTAGTGAGCAGGTTAGGTGTGTGGCAAGGATGAATCAATTCAATTTTGGTGACGATCGGAATCCATATCTGGATTCGAGAATTATTTAGTTTTGTAAGCGATTCTTCACCATTGAGAGAGAGGGCCAAAAACGACATAATACTGTATAGCATGATATTTTTAAAAATGTATTGGGCCCAATATGTTATTGTGGATCAGGTATTATGTGGCAGAGGTATGCACTTCTAATTTGGACTTGTGTTAACTTGGACACGTAAAAATGGAAGTTCATTAAATCTTCTATCTTTTGTCAAGTGCAGTTCATACCTGCAACCAAACTCCCAATGTGACAGGTAAACCTCATTTGAAATGGAAGAGAAAATTATGTGGGCAAAGGCCTCAAGAATATCACTTAATTTGACGATATTATCCCTGTAGAAAGCAACACAGTTTGAAAATAATGGCATTATCCCAAATGGCCTTACCATTGGCTGGTATTTTTCACAACTCTCACACCATGCCTGAGTATTTTGTTCCAAGCAAATGCTTCTCTTGAGCACCTCAGTAAACTCGTACTCTCGAGAAGGGTTATCTAGGCAAACACACAATGAAAAGAAAGAGTGTTTTATTCTTTGCATACCACAGTTTAGATCATGGCGGCATTCCAGGTGAATAACAATGATTTGGAATGTGTGTTTAAACTATTTTGGCACAGACAAAATTTCTCGTTAATTGATGGTAAATGTTACAACAATCAGTAAGGTTTACCAAACTACCATACACGTCAGCAACTTGGAGGTTCTCTGATGACTGCCAGAGATACCCAGTGTGTGTGTGTGTATGTGTGTGTGTGTGTGTGTGTGTGTGTGTGTGTGTGTGTGTGTGTGTGTGTGTGTGTGTGTGTGTGTGTGTGTGTGTGTCTAAAATCCTGGCCACCTGGGTTTAATTGATTAGGTGAAACCTGATTGGTTATTCCCTCCATTCAGAGGTGAGAGATGTGGGTGGGTCTTCCTTTTTCATTTATATGTTGACTGTTTTTGATGTTTACATGTGGTGTATGCTTGGGAGCCTCATTTGTATGCATTTCTGTCTGCGCTGTCAGTGATGATTCACCAACAAGCGATGAAACCGGTCCGGCAACTGAGGGTGTGTGTAGCATTGGGATTCTCGTGGATGTACTATTTGTGAATGTCTTTATAGCTGCGGAAGAACCTCTGGGAAGGGTTTGAAACGGCAAAGGGCTTACCTTGGATCGACATGGTTGCTTTATGCAGCTTCTTTGGCTAAAAAAGCAGGGGAGGAGTCAATTTATTTCTATAATCCTAGCCACCTGGGTTTAATTGATTAGGTGAGACCTGATAGGTTGTGCCCTCCATTCCCAGCTGAGAGATGTGGGTGGGTCTTCATTTTTCATTATATATATATATATATATATATATATATATATATATATATATATATATATATATATATTGTTTACGAATTTCGGTCCGCCCGGCGTGTGATCGGCCACGTAACTCAAATCGCGACCGCATCGCCCACCGGAATTGTGGTCTGGAACTACCGCCAGGAGCTAGTCACGGGTGGGTCTTTCGACCCCACCACAATCGTGCCAATCGGCCACCCGCCCAGGATAGGGTTGTTCGCCAAACTCGACCTACCTAAGTACCTGCACGGGTATTTAACCGGGCAATCCTACCTCGCGGCTGGCCGGCCTAGGACATGAACCGCTTAAGCGGTCCGTTCCGTGCTTCAGTGATAACCGAGCGGTGTTATCGCCGCCCCGGTGGACGTGATTATTTACCGGGTGCTTACACCCCTTCGAGCAATTCCTTCCGTGATGCAAGATGGAAGTTTCAAACAAGGGACAGGACGCAACGAAACGGGGAACAGTTCAACAAGCACATTTATTGCACACTCAGACAAGCACGTATTTTACAGCCATACAGTAATTCAGGCACGTATGTACAGTCAAGCAAGCAAATGAAGAATTACAACCGAATAAAGTGTCTTTATTCCACACGCACACTTAGACAATTCTACTTCTAAGACGGCGCCACCACATGCATTTACACAAAAGCAAAGGAAAAAGCCACCCTCAAAGGCAAGGGTGGCAGACAGGTTCGTGGACCAAATGTGCGTGGAGCGGCCAGGTCCACAAGACCGAATGGTCTTACCCACGCCCTCGTGGCGCGATGGTGGGCAAGCCGCGATGTCAGCGTAGCTGCGCCTGGCTTCGTGCCCCTGGCGTGGCCGGTGAGCTCTCTCCATCGATCG